>NC_056731.1:1139445603-1139485603 GCF_019279795.1 Protopterus annectens
ATATATATATATATATATATATATATATATATATATATACCTGATCAGGAATAGTAATTTCACTAATTTTGCACAGTTCATATGAGTGCAGCATAGATAGTCAATGTCCATACTGAATGTGTAAGTGTAACTGTCTGTTCTTACCTGCACTCTTATACAAGAAATTCAAGAGAGTGGAATATACACTGTGCAATATCTATATGTTCTATCTATTTATATTTTATGTCTTGCTTTTTTATGTCATAGGTTCATAGGTTCATACTAGGCTATCTGCCCTAGGGCATTTATAAGCCTAGCCAGAGTGTGTTTGGCTTTCGCCACCCATTTTAAATTAATTTTGCTATGCCTTTTTTTGAGGTTAGTATACTGTGCCTCTGTCTAACAGTGACACAGAAGTGATAGCCGGGGTAAACCTATGATCTCCCATCCACTCATCAAGATTCCTCTTGAAGAGAGTCAATGTGGGACTCTGCCTAACCTGGACTGGGATTTTATTCCAGAGTGAAGGGAGCCTCTGGGTTATGAATCTGTCCCTCCAGCATGTCCTATTTATTTCAGTGCTGAGGTTCAAGTCTCTTGAGCGTAGCTCGATGGGATTTGGATTTTCTGAGGTGCAGCATGTCCATTAATTCCGGGTTGGACATGGCTTTATACTTCAGGCACAGATCGCCTCTGAGCAGGCGGTATGCCACTGAGTAGAGCTGGAGTTTCTTTAACCAGGCAGCATATGGCATCTGTTTGAGCCCTTTGATCCTCTTGGTGAGGTACTTTTGGGGTCTTTCCAGTTGCTGCAGGTGTCTGGTAAGGTACATCCCAAAAGGGGCATTGTACTCAATTATGGGCCTGAAGAGGGATGAGTAAAGAGGCACGATGACCTCCCCTGATCTAGATGTGAATCCCTTCATGATTAGGTGGGCTATATAAAATGTTTTTCTAACCACTTTGGCCACGTGGTTGTCAAATGAGAGATTGCTATCAACTTGGGTCCCCAGGTCCCTAATGACTTCTTCTGTACTTAATGGATTACCACCTATGTGGTAATTTGTGGGCACTTTGTTTTAGCCAAAGGGGATGACTATACACTTTTTGGCATTTAGCTTGAGGCCATGGATCTGGCACCATTTGTCTGTTTCTATGAGGCCCTTTCGGAGGATGCTTGTGTCGGCTGGAGAGTTGATTATGGCGCCCAGTTTGCAGTCATCTGCGAACTTGGTCAGCCACAGTCCTTCCATGTTGGCCTGTACTGCTGAGAAATATATACCGAACAAGAGAGGTCCCAGGACTGAGCCTTGTGGGACGCCACTTGTAACTGGTTTGGAGTCTGACATGGCTCCAGCAATTCTAACCATGTGGGTTCTGTCCTTGAGCCAGTATGCAACCCATCCAGTGACATAGGGGTTTATATTTAAGCTGGTGAGCTTATCTATAATGCCCAAGTGGGGTATTGTATCGAAGGCTTTTGCGAGGTCCAGGTAGGCTGTGTGGACCACCTTCCCCTCGTCAATGGCCTTGGTGACTGTTTCAAAGAAATCGACCAGGTTTAAGAGGCAGGATCTGCCCTTAACAAAGCCAAACTGGGTAGGATCCAGTGTCTGTAGGTCCCCAATATCTTTATTTATGAGGTCCATGATGATCCTTTCCATAGCTTTGCAGACCAAGCTAGTCAGGCTTATGGGGCGATAGTTTCCAGGATCCGTTGAGGCACCACCTTTGTGGAGGGGGACCACTGTTGCTGCACGCCACTCTTTGGGTACATATCCTGTAGTAAGGCTAAGATTGAACAGTAGTTTTATGTTTGGGTTTAGCTCTTCTTGGAGTTCATGTAGGACGAGCCGGGACACCATCTGGTCCCATTGATGCTGTGTTTTTGCTTTGGAGAGGGCGGCTCTTACCTGAGCATCTGAGATGTCAGGGGCAGCACTCTGTTGGGATAGATATTTGCCCTTTGGTGGGGAGGGAGGGAGAAGTTTGCACTGAACCTGTCAGCTAGGATGTTGGCAATGTCTGTGGGCTCGGTGTATTTTTTGTCATTTTGGACTAATTCTGAGCATATCTGGGAATTCCCACCCAGGTTCCTAACATAACTAAAGAAAGCCTTGTGATTATCCTTAGTGTCCTGTGCAATTTTTCTCTCGAAGCTGGCCTTAGACGATTTTATGAGTGCCCGTAGTTTTTTGCTAATACTGATCAGAGATGCCTTCCCTTTTTGGGATTTTGCTCTGTCATGTAGTAGCTTCCTCCTTCTATTGTATAGTTTGTTTAGGGCTGGGGTCTACCAGACAGGACGTCTGCCTTTGGAGGATTGGGTCTTGGTTTTATTTGGGATTGCATGATCCATGCATTCCTGAAGGTGTTCATAGAATGCGTTTATAAAGGATTCTGCGGTCTGGGCCGTATTTTCCACAGGCCCGGGGCTTTGAAGGATTTCGCCTCAGTTTTGAAGCGTGTGAAATTTGCTTTAGAGAAGTTTTTCACTGTGGTTTTCTGGGCAGGGGCTGGGGTCGGGATGTGAATATCCAGTGAGATTAGTTTATGGTCTGATCTTACCAGTGAGGGATGCACTTCTGGTCTGGAGCATAGTGTCCCCATGTTGGTGATGATCAGGTCCAGTATGTTTTCCCCTCTTGTGGGAGTAGTAACAAGTTGTTCCATAGCATTTGAGTTTATAAATTCTAGGAACCTTTGGGCTAGGGTGTTGGAGCTAGAGTAATGCTCCCAGTCTATGTTTGGGTAGTTGAAGTCGCCCAATATAATGGTGTTTGGAGAGACCTTCATATTTTCCAGTATTCTCAGGAAGGCCGAGTGGGGTTCCTGTGTTTGGGAGGGTGGTCTGTAGCAGGCTATAAACTGGAAGGCAGTTTTACCCACAGTTAGTTGCACATGGATAGTCTCTGATGCTTCGTGCTGTGCCACCAACCTGGAGGTGTGGGTATCTTTGACGAATATTGATACTCTCCCTCCTTTTGTGGTTCGGTCCAAGTTTTGGGGCCAAAAAGCATAGTATGAGGTATAACCTGGTAGTGCTGGGGTGCTCTCGGGAGCCTTGAACCAGGTTTCTGTTACTGCACAGATATCGATGTTCTCCATGCTAAGGAGAGTTTCGAGTGCATGCATCTTGAGGTTTAGACTTCTGGCGTTGAGTAGCATTACTCTTAGTTTCTTATCCCTTGTGATACCTATGGAGGTGGGTTTGTCAAATTACTTTTACTAAAAAATATATATTTTTTCTGTGTGTATGTCTTTGCACTAGAAACAAAGCAACACAATTTCATTCAGCTACGCTGTGGTGTAGATTGAATGACAATAAAGTTTACTTTGAATTTTACTGGTGACAGTGTCTCTGGTTTGTGTGTATAGTGTATTAACGTTTACTTTATTTTTTGTGAGTAGCATAAAAATGTCAAGTTTAATGAAATGTTAATATCTTTACTGACATCTTTAGCCTACAGATATCCTTTTGCTGAAGTCTTCAGCCTAAAGCCATTTTCAGATATCTACACTGTCTATAGATATTCCCTTTTATCTCCGAACACTTCTAGCAGGTCATTAAAATTTATGATATCAGTACTGCTTCAGTTTTTGATGTTTCCCAAGAGTGCTCTGCTCATCACTCACAGTGTACACAGAATTGCCTCCTTTAACAATTCCTGTGGGGTAAATGTACTTATTTATTTAAGCATAAGTGAAAATTCTTATTTGTTGAGTTGTTTCTATTACTATTGGAAATATCTGTATGCCCTTGTTCCATTTTATTGTATTTTCTGCTTACATGTTCTGGTAGTTTATAACTTTATTCCTCTCAGTTTGCAGAACACTAACTACAAGGTATGGTTATTTCAATAACTAATACCTCTTTTATTCTTTTTTCTTCAATTACAATAGCCAGCTTTCGTGCATCTGCGTTCTTAGCCATTATTACAGGATATTCCCATGTGATCATTATGTCTTCATTTTTGTTAATTCTTCACGTTTCATATTTCCAATGCTTCTCAGGTATTTGTGTATTATTCCCAATATAACAAACTTGCCATATTATTTTGGCTCTCAGTATATAGACCCTCAACCAGGAGTATATCACAGCCAGTAATAAGATGCACAACTGTTTCTAGTTCTATACTGCAGAATCTGCACTTGTCTGTACCTTTCACAGTTTCTGTAGATTTTTATCAGCCCATAATCTTGAACTACCATTACTAACCTTTCATCTTTTGGTTTAATTTGAGTTTTTCTTAGCTATTCATGCATCAAATGATATGCAACATGTGTTTGTTCCAAGAGTTTTTTATACTTGCCACTATAATTGAGGACTTTTTAATTTTCTTTCCTTTTCTTCTGATTGTGATCTTTATACTTTTTCTTTTAGCATCTTTCTGATGTTAATCATTTTTAAACATTTTTTGGTAGAAATTCATACCTAAACCCTTCTGAAATGCTTCTTCTCATATTGTAAGAATGCCATTTAAGATTTGTTTTCTTCATGGTTTATAAAATACACTGTGGTTTGGATTTGATGGAGTCAAGAAATATAACTGCATTCTGACAACAGACTTATAGATGTAGTCAGTTTCAAAGAAGTCTATACCTCTGTTATGCTGTGGATATTTAATCTCACCATACACTGCTTTTATATACCATTTGATAAGTATAAAACTGCTTTGCTGTTGTTAAATCAAATTGATCCAACACTTTTAGGGCCAATCAATCGTGCCAAGGATGTACGTTAGGATAAGGAAGACAAGCTGATTTATAGATTTATAGATTATTACTAGGCTAACTGCCCTCATGGACCATTTTAAGCCTAGCCAATTACCCCCATGAGAATCAAACCCTGCACCTTGTGGTTCTAAGGTAAGCACCTTAACCATTACGCCACCCTCCCACCTGATCTACAGCTTAGTTGTGCTCTTAGATATGAATGCAGTTTTCGGTATGTTTCAGAACTCTGAAGTTTTTTTCTCATTTGTTCATGTTGAATTAACTGACCCTTCATCATGTCCCTGATGTCTATACTCTGTCCTCTGCATGTTTCATTTAACTTACATCACGTTTACTAGCCAATGTGATATTTTCTTGATTCTTTAGTTTTCATACAATAAGTGTTGCTTTTGCACATTCGTCAAGATGAAATAGCAGTTTTATAACATCAGAGAAAAGTTGTAGCTATCTGTAGTTGTGGTATCAGTTGCTTTGCAGATGAGCTATACAGGTTTAAATCTTCCACAAAAAGGATGTAAGGTATCAATTGGCAAGGCTGCATTTTTCTAACCTTTTGGGGTTACTGGATTGATACAGCACATCTGCATAGTTTATTTAGTATATTTTAATTGTGTCATACCATACTTCTTATTTCTTGCATTTTAAGCAAGACTAAGCAACCTTTTGGCATTGCATAACTCTTGCATTATGATTTAACAAATGACCATGCATTCCATGTGAGGTCTCAAAGTTTATAGGTGTGTGAGTTAATCCTATGTGCAGAGGAACAAAACATTCTAGTGGGACATCTAATGACTTCCTCAGGTATTCTTCTCACTGGCCCTCACTGTTTAATATGCAAGAACAGAAAAGTTCACATTTCTAGCTCTGATAAAATCGCATTATAGGTATTGAATATGATTAAGTTAATTTACTTATTTGTTAACAGTTTAATGGAATTGTCTTTCAAAAACAATTTTCTACCATAGCTCAAGCCCTACAGGTGAATATGAACACAGTTTTAAAGTAACCAGTCAACCATCATGCTTAAAGTGATGTGACAGAAAACCAGGTATCCAGAGAGAATTCATTCAAACTTGTATAGCATATTCAAATTACACACACACATACACATCAGAAGCCAGGATCGAACCCCAGACTAATTAACTTTGAGCTATGGTGCCAATGATGGCTTAACACTGGTTTGTATAATCTACTGCTTATAAAATAAAAAAAAATGGCTCACACAATCAATAGTTACAAAATAATTCTTACTCTCTCTCTCTGTCTCTCTCATTACTGCATGTGCATATATTCGCTCCAAGTTGGAAGTCCACATGCTAGTCAGCATGTTCATAGATGAAGATGAGGCTAACTAAGTCCGTGAAATCCCAAAATAATGTATGGGGGGGGGGGTCATTACAGCAGTGATGAATTAGTGCTACTGCATGCACATTTCAGTTAAACAACACAAATTTTAATTCTGAATAAATCTTTAATTACATTTTAAAGGATATATTAACATTTTCTACTTTGGTAGCACTGGTTACCATTGTAAAATATTCTCAGTACAGTGATTCTCCTATTTGTTTACCTCGCATCTTAGATAGTGTATTAGCCATTTATGGAACTCATGTCATAGGGCCCAAATACAAGAAGTGGAATTTGTAATGTGCGTGAAATAAATCAATGTATTTTGCTGGCATTAAGTATGGAGAAGCGTCAGGAAGTTGTATATCATTTAGCAGCAAATTACAAAACTGTACCTAATCCAGAAACTGATGACATTAATTGCTATGAAGGCTTATGACCAGTATGTAAAATATTAAACAAAAAACATATGCTGTGATTTCTTATGCTCTGTGACATGCGACTGCTTGAAAATATATGGATTTGTTAATTTAACACTTCAAAAACAACATAATCACCTGATTTCAAAGATGAAGGATAAATCTAAATAAGCTTTGCCTGCTTTGCCAAGACTTTTGAATATATCTGCTGTGTCATTAAGACAGGTGTACTCTCTCAGACAACTTCTAAGTATCTCCTCTGTAAAACGATAACTATATATCTCTCTCCCTCTGTTTCACTCCTAAAAATATAATGAGGAAAACATATTGTGCAAACAGCTGCAAGCTAGGTATAGAACATCATGACCTTGCAAAGAGCTGGCTAGGGCTTTGTGACATATTCCACCCATTTACTGTAAACATTTTGTTCATAATTTTAGCTGTAATTAAGTAAAATATAATATGTAAATCAAGACAATCATAGTCAGATACTGATAAGTAGAAAAGAAGGAAGTGATGCAATTAAATACTTGTGAAGCTCAGTCTGGCATATGCAGGTTATTCATAATAAATATTTAATATATGTAGGTAGAAACAGACAGGTGCTAATCATCTCTACTACAAGCTCAGTAAAACAACAATCATTGATTAAGCTGTGAAAAACCTCATGGAAGAAGCCAGTTACCCAAATGAGAAAAATATTCAAGGGAAATCTGGTAAAATTTGGAAGTCTGCAGCAAATAAACATCCAAGGAATCTTATCTCATTAAATGCACTAAGTGGACTCAGCTCACCTCTCATAAAATGAGCTACCATCTTTCTTTATGGGACTAACAGACCCCTTCCTAATCCACACAAACAACCCATAGCAGCACTCACATTGATGCAGACACATATAAACGCAAGCACATGTACACACGCAGTCACACATAAATACATAAACATATACTTGTGATCACATGCAAACCCACACAAAGAGACACAGACTGCCCCACTCAGAAAAGATCACAGGAATTACTATATATACATATGCACATGATACAGAAACACTTACAGTCAACACTCATCTATGAACTAATTGCAGTTAACTAAAGCTTGCTGCAGTTTTTAAGAATATATTATTTTTATTCACTGGTATGTGATTCAGAATAATTATATTTCTGTAAACAGAAAGTATTGTAAAGAGATAATCCCAAATATGATTGTTCCAATGTAGATAAGATTAAAGGTCCCAGAAAGTGGACAAATGGATGTTTATTTTGATTAATGGTGCCAGGTCACTAAATAAAATCAGACATAAAGTGACTTGGCCAAAAACAATAAAATTACCATTTCCTGTCTGAGGCAGAAGGAAAAATAACTATGAGCAAGGTATCAAGTTTCTTACTTAAAACTTAATATATTCTAAATTTCATAAGCCAGTCCATACTGTAAGAAATGTGTTTAAAAGTTAGTGAGATAATTTTAAAGCATGGTGCATGTTTACAAACTATAGCAATCAATGCATGTGGCATACATTAACTCTGAAAGTATGATGCTATCGAATGTTAGTTATCAGCTGCAGCTTGATTAATAACTTGGGTAATATACAATCTAGGTGAAAAAGTGGTCTTTGATAGAGCAGCATTTATATTTTATTTAACTATGGCTGACCTTTGAGAAACGACATAATGAAAGTATGCAAATGGATAGCCATTTTTATATTTATATGTGAGTAAAGAAATATATGACAATACCATTTACTTCACGTGCTGCGGTAGCGTTGTCGCCTCACAGTAAGACATTGTCCTGTTCGATTCTCAGCTAGAGCGTCTTCTGTGTGGAGACATGCGTGAATGGGCGTACCTTCGTTGAAGGTTGTGCGTCAGGGCTGGCAACTCGGCACGTAAAAATTTACTGCGAATCATTAGCGGACCGGAGTTCCGCTGTGGTGACCCTTAACCGGGAAAAGCCGAAAGACACAACAACAACAACCATTTACTTCACCATCTTAAATAATGCAGAAACTTTAATATACTACCTTTTAAATAATTCAACTTTAACAAATTGGAATGCTGTATAATAAACAACTTTAAATTCTTCCAGACATCTCTTACCTTTACATGCTAAACAAAATATATCAAAACACTTGCAGACAATATGACTCAACAGTCCTTATGGCAACACTATCAAAAAGTCCATCTTCTCTGGAGATTTCTATCCCCTTCCATCTTAGTGAAACCCAAACAGAAAATATGGGTATATTCAAATATTTTCATCTACATCATATGCAACATATCCCACTTTGCAGTTTTATCCCTTGTACAATCATTTTATTTAAATCACTGCCATGCAGTCCACTTTTATCTTTGCCCCTTTTTCTGAACTATTCCTTTAGGATATTGTTTTGTCTACTGTTCATGCATGGTTAATCTCTAGATTCACAGATTAGTACTAGACTAACTGCCCTTGCAGGCCATTTTAAGCCTAGCCAATTATCCCTTGTGAGACTCAAACCTGCCACCTTGTGTTTGTAAGGCAAACACCTTAACCATTAGGCCACCCTTCCACCGCTAAAAACAGAATAGAATAGAGCATGTGCACTGTGAAGACTGGTAGAGATGGGTGAAGGCTGCCAGCCTAGTCAAATAGATTTGGTACATAATTCTATCATTTGTAAATACTGTGAAATGTTTAACTTAAAACAATGTGGCAACATTGCCCTCTGCTGTAAAGAAAGCTAAGTCAAGCATTTTTTGTTGGCCCTTTGAAATTAAAATTACTTTATGTCTATTCCTTTGAAGTTAGAATTTAGAGTTCATGAGTTTGGAGTAAGCATCCTGCCTATTGTTTTAAGGCTAAAGTTAATGACCAGAATTTACATGTGGAATGTCCTTTATTGCTCTAAGTGTAAAATAATGTAAATGCAGTTTCTGTCAGCCTGGGAACACCAGGAAAGTGTAAAAGATGATGTAATGTTTTATCAGAACTGTAGTTTCAATTTAAACAGCGAGAACCAGAGATTATTAAGAATTTTGTTTAAAGTTTAGACTAAGTGTTTTTCTGTGATGTCAGAACTGTACTACTAATTTAAGTATTTCTGTGTGATCTCTGAGCTCTCTTGACTAGCACTGACTGGATAGTAGAAAGTATTGTCTTGTGGTTTTAATTATTTATTATTAAATATTTTAAAACCTTTTAACTGTGGCTGAGTTTGTGTAGAGATAATTTAAGCTCTTTAGAGTACTTGTATGCCTTTGGTAAAATTGTACAAAGCCACTGCTATAGCTTTAGCCCTGGGCTATACTACCAATTGGATAATAATATTGTGCAGTAATAATTGGACACCCTTTTAAGGGCCTTTGAGTAACTGATAAATATTAGCTGGGTGGTGGCAGTAATTACTACCGTATAGTCTGGGTAAAGGGGGCACAGCTGGAGAACCTGTGCCAGCCTTTCCCAGAAGTGTCTGTGTGGTTGTATAACTCTTATCTCAAAGTGTGTGTGTGTGTGTGTGTCCGCTACTTGGGCAGGGACACGAAGCACTGGTTGGACAGAGAGCGTGCTGGAGATTTTAGCTTGCCCAGCTAGGCTGAGATCTGAATCCTATAGCTGTGCCAGTGGGGAGTCTTACTCGGGACCTGGGGAGCAAGGGAGCGACCAACCCCGGACTGACTGTGATCTCTGTGTGCTCTTAAGGGAAATTGCACTTTACTGTGTGTATTTGTTATCCTTTCCTCATATATGAGATGCCCTCTCTTGTATTAGTAGTGAGGATTGAAGCTCCTTGATTGCTGGGCCAGGGCACGGGCGTCACATGCACAACCCACATTTGGAAAAAGAGTCATTTATACTCTTTCATATTAAGGCACTTCTGTCATTTATCTTCCCCCTCTTTTGATTACTGTCAAGATACTGCAAATGCTGCTCACTGTTTCTTACCAGAGTATAATGGGCTATATGAACATTTCTGGAGGAGAGCACATGGCTAGTTTTAAAACTAGTAGATAGATATATCCATGGAGCTTAATCCATTAAGCTTTACAAAACACTATCAAGTACATAATGTTTTATAATCTTACATCTTTGGTTGTGCTGCTAACAAAAACAAATGCATTCTTGACCATCATCATTGTTTCTGAAATATAAAGGGAGAATAGTCGGAATACTTTTACTACTTCAGAAATTTGATGCATCTATCCGTATTTATTTACAGTAAATAAATTGGCCCTGCGCTTAAGCAATAAAGTGGTGACTACAAAAAAAAAATACCTATTATGATTCTGAATATGTTCCTTAATATATTGAAATACCTTACAATGTTAACTCTGTAATCAAGTTAAGGTATGAGATATCTCAAAAAAAATTAAACAATGGGATTAAAAACTCATTCATATTCATGAATGTATCTGGTTCCATCATAAAATATACAAAGGAATATATGAAGATTTCATATTTGCCTTGCACTATGGAGTCCAAGTTATCACTGATTGCAAGCCAGATTCCAACCTTAAAAATTAAACTGCAGACATTACCCATCTCACCAAGAGCACTGTTTGTGTTAGCTCTGAGATATAAGCTAACAGCATTGCAAGACTGTATTATAGTGATTATTGACAGAAACACAAATTTAAAAGAGGCAGGAGCACTGGAGAGCCAGCTACACTTTTAGATAAATCACTGGAATTAACAAACATGTCTTCTACTTTGAGAAAATATCTCTTAACTCATTACAGCCGAGTGACGTCTCCAGGCGTTTCTGCAATTACCTCCTACTGCACCTTTAGGCGTCAAATATTGCCTGTTCATATTTGCATTAATAATTCTAAAACCATGTTACATACAAAGTATCAGAAAATTTTATCTTGAAGCATACATGATGGCAAACACAATTGTATTGATATATCTTCTTTGTCAATGGGTACTTGTTAAAAATATAAGGTGAAAACTTTATTTTTTAAATGTTGAAGCCACGCCCACTGGGAGTTAAAGGTACACACTTAAAAGAGCTCTACTGGAGGGAATTAAATAATGTTCTTTAAAAAAATATGCATATTAGGATTACCTAGATTACCATTACTAGTAACTTTGCTTAATGTTACCTAACAAACACTACAAAATATTTAAAACAAAGCTTCTTGGCAATTAGTCTTTTAATGGAGAATTACATGCAAGTATGGATTCAGGTCTCGCTTGCCTCTCAAACATATTGTCAATACAGTGTTGATAAGCATAGCATGATTTGACTGAGTGCTGCTACGATAGGTCTACAACTTTAGAAGAATACACAAGCCTCGTAGTAACAACAGTATAACAGAACAAGCAAATATACTACGAGAATGCCACGAACTGGTGAGGCTCAAGGAGACAACACGTTGTAAAAAACGGTAATTTATTAGACTGTAGAATAATTAGGTTAAGCGCTTTCATCTAAAATTCATAGACTTCATCAGAACACAACATGAAATAACCAAATGGTTTAAATACCCTACACAACCAATCAATTCAGCACAATTAATGATCCAATACAGATACACTGATGTCATATCCTGTATGCAAGGAAAAATATCTACTTGAATAATACAATTTAAAAATGAATGTATTCTAAACTATGTTAATACATTCAACATAAAAAAAATAATGACTTCAACATTTTAGAAACTGGAATTCCCTTATATCCTAGGTTGTAGTACCGGCTTGATGGAAATATGTTCATTAAGGCCTACAACTTTGTTAAATATTAGCTATGATATTTTCATATGGATTTAGTAGACAGACTCAAGTCCTTGTTACCATATTTATTTCTCATAATCAAAATGGATCTATCCGTCTTGCTTAGGTTTATAGGTTCATTGCTGAGTACTATATATATATATATATATATATATATATATATATATATATATAGCGGAGAGAGAGAGAGATGGTTTCACTTCAGGAACTTGAAAGCCCAAAATCTTGAATTTCAAAAGACTGAGACCAAAATCTTGAAAGTTCAAAAGACTGAAAACTCAAAATATTGAATCTCAGAATACTGAAAACGCACACGATACCAACACTTACTATATTCCAGCACAACTAAATACAAAAACAAATAAAAGTTAAACCATTTACCATTTCTCCAAATATATGCAGGAGTCAAGCCCCCTGGCAACCCCATGATGGGGGCTGTGCCCCCCACACCCCTGCTACTTAAATATATCAACTCCAAGATGGCACTCCACAGAACAAAATGGCAAACATACCATTATGTGTTTCATGACTGCCTGTTGTAACCTTAGTCATGTTCCCTTTGAACTTGCTATACAACAACATAACTCATGTTAGTATAGTGAAGTGCGATCTCGGAGTTGATATACTTAAGTAGCAGGGTGTGTGGGGGGGCACAGTCCCCCACACATGGGGGGTGCATGTGGGCTTGCCCCCATACTTATACTTGGAGAAAAGTAATATGGTCCATCTTGTATTTGTTTCTGGATCTACTTCTGCTGGAATATAGCAAGTGTTGGTATCCTGTGCATTTTCAGTATTCTGAGATTCAGTATTTTGAGTTTTCAGTCTTTTGAACTTTCAAGATTTTGGTCTCAATGTTTTGAAATTCAAGATTTTGGGCTTTCAAGTTTTTGAAGTGAATCTATATATATATATATATATATATATATATATATATAAATATTTATACATATATATATATATATATATATATATATATATATTTATACAGAGAGAGAGAGATTGAGATAAACACAGATAAAAATGTGCATATTCCTTTGGTTAGATATGGTGAACAACAATGGGGTTTTGTGCTATTGTCTTGATATACAAATGTAATTTAGTTCTCTCAGCTGGCATTATCTTTTCACTGCATTAAAGTTTTGTGACATTTCCAGATTCAGTTATATATATCTTGACAAATGTATATCTGGATTATATGACATATACTAAAGTCAGAACTTTTAATTGTTGAGCAGTGAAACCGCTTCATAGGATGAAGTATGGGTGTCAATATTTCAACTTTTATTTGTTACATTACCAGAAACATTAGCTAATAGTTTTATACTTAGCAACTCTGTACAAATTGTTTTATACACTTGCTATAACAGCAACAAGAGTTATTTGTTTATAGAGCTTTACTACTTTTACACCTGCAGACTGTTTGCTATTTTATGTTTGTTTTTCTAACTTAAAGGGTATTTTTATGAAGTCAGCCATATTTCCAAAGAAGAGCTTCAGTTTCTATATCCAAATCACATATTCAGGAATGGCTCTTATTAGAAACACCCATAGTATATGGTCCAGTATAATGTAATTTAGCTTTTCCTCTACACGCCACTCTCTTCATTAACATGTCCATTAAGATATATACTTACTGCAGTTTATGAACAGTGAATTTCCATTTATAGAAACCTTGCAAAAAAGGTGAAAATGAATCCAAGCTGTCCATAAAATGGAAAGGATAAGCAATTTGTTGTGCATTAACTGAAATGCAATTTACAATCGACCTCTTGCCAGGATATGCAATATTTTATTTTTCCTTCCATTGCATTGATTACTGTGTCCATTTTTTAAATAATTGTCATGCAGATGCCACAAAAAATGTCTCTACAGAAAAGCTGGCTGTTGTGAATCAAAGTCTGTAATTAAGTATGTAGACTGACCATATTTCTTCACAGTTTTTATGCATCAATGACAAAGTTTTAAGACAATCTGGCCGACACTAATAAAAGAATAAAAAAATTCAACATGATGGCTATAATATCTGATAGCCTAAAAAATATCATCAGCACTATACTTGTGTAAAAATATTCTGCAGACAGCAACAATTATTTTACATATTTAATGCAGCAAACGTTTGAATTTTCCTAAATAAATGGAATTTAGAATCATATTAACAGCATTGATGAAGATTGTAACATATATTTAACCATTGCAATTAATAGAACTTCTGTCTGCCCACGATTATTGTCCATTAGCCAATTTGTAATAGCAAGAGAAATTCCATTTCAGAGTCATGTTATAAATACAATGAGAAAGACCTTATTATCAGCTCATTACCGTGTCTCTCAAACTGTGCACTATCAGACCTGGCTGTGATAGCATTCTCCCAGATATACCTTTCGAACCCCAGACCTCGGACACATAAGACTGCATGAAGTACCACTAAGCCACAACAGATATTAAAAGAGATTCATAGCTTAGTACTAAGCTAACTGCCCTCTAGCCAATTACCCCATGTGAGGTTCAGACTCCTCACCCTATGCTTCTAAGGTAAGCACCTTAACCATTACACCAGTCTCCCATCCCCAAAGTGCCATTTTATTGTGTCAACAAAGGTAACATGTAGACACACACACACACACACACACACACACACACACACACACACACACACACACACACACACACACACACAAACAGATACACATTATTAAGCCTCATTCATGCCACTACAGATTTCAAAATGCATGTCCAAACACAGACAGACACTGACACAATTCCCACTCTGCGATTCTATTGTAGTTACTTGCCCAGTGAGTACTCCCTCAAGTGCAAATGGGGGACTGCCATCTTTAGATGGTGCTCATTTTTTCCTACTAGAGCAAAGTGGGCTCTATGAACATTTCTGGGGGCAAGACAATGACCAGTTAGCATTAGCCACTGTCCCAGACAGATACGTTAGCATGTAACATCTCCCACAAGATCATTGTCTGTTCCTAGGCCTTTCTACAGGGAAACAGCAGCATGGAAGTCATAGAACTAGAAAGACTTAATTTAATGCAGAAATATTTCAAGATTGGGCTTTCAGATTGAACTAAGCCTACCTGAATTACAGGGAATGTGAACAAGCACAGATATACATAAAAAATTCAAAACAATATTTTCTAAAATGTCAGATTAAAAGCTAAATATACTGGACAAGTTCATTTTGTAGATTGCACAATACAGTATTTTTCTAGAATGCCAAATTACAGACTAAATAAACTGAAATCAGTTATTTTTATATTCAGTTTATCCACCTATAGATTAAAATAAATTAAAGGGGATAAACAAACTCCACTTTAAAAATTTGAGCTATAAAAATTCATCCAAATGGTGCATTAAATTGCAAAGGTAACATTATTAAGCATTGGCCAAATATAGTAGTGGAACTAAACAGATGGGCAAAGATGACATTTTCCTTCTTATACAACGATAGGTCTTGAAAATGTATGTGTTTCCAAAAATGTTTTTTTCATATTATGTCTGTTATCATATGCCATTTAAACTATTTATAACTATTAAGTCTTCATTAGTCAAATGGATTTGGTACCATGAATGTATGGGAATTTTATATATTAAATTAATCACACCTTAACAAAACAGAGGTGTTCATCAACAAGATATTTACATATATTATTTTATTATCAAGCCACTTAGTACATTGTTTAAAAACTGCTTCATGGAATAAAACAATACCACATGGAAGCCTTAATGGTTGCATATTTGTCTATATTTATAGACATGTACAGCTGTAACACCCTAGTCATTCCCTGTTTAAAGAAGGAAAACATTAAAACATTGACAATTCATAACTTATTTCTTAATTATGGTAAAATAATTGACTTACAATAATTTCTACAAAAACAAGATGCCATGGGACTTTTTCTCTCGCTTATATTTTTCTACATGCAATGCATATGTCCCATTGCAATCAAATATAATAATAGTAATAATAATAATTACAGTAACGTATTTCAGCTAGTTTTATTTATACTCTTGTTCATAGGTTCATAGGTAGGTACTAAGCTATCTGCCCAAGGACATTTATAAGCTTAGCCAGAATGTTTTGGCTTTCGCCTCCCTTTTAAATTAGTTTCCTGGGCCTCTGTCTAGCAGGGCCATTGAGGTGATGCCCAGGGTGAATTTATGATTTCCCATCCACTCGTCAAGATTTCTCTTGAAGAGTGTTAGTGAGGTGCTCTGCCTAACATAAACTGGGATTCTATTCCAGAGCAAGGGAAGTCTCTGGGACAGGAATCTATCCCTCCAGCATGTCCTGTTTATTATTGTGCTGAGGTTTAATTCACTGGAGCGTGTGGCTCTCAGAGATTTGGTTTTCTTGAGGTGGAGCATGTCCATTAATTCCGGTTTGGACATGGCCTTATACGTCAGGTAGAGATCCCCTCTGAGCAGGCGGTAAGCAACTGAGTAGAGCTGGAGTTTCTTTAGTCGAGCTGCATAGGGCATCTGTTTGAGGCCCATGATCCTCTTGGTGAGGTACTTCGGTGGCCTTTCCAGCTGTTGCAGGTGTCGAGTAAGGTGCATTCCAAATGGGGCATTGTAGGTTCATAGTTTCATAGGTTCATAGGGTGGTACTAGGCTATCAGCCCTAGGGCCTATACAAGCCCAGCCATAACAATTCCCTGGCTATTTCTTCCCACACTATTTACTTCCCTGGACCCCTGTCTAGCAGAGCGACTGACGTGATCCCTGGGGTGAATTTCCTTTCTCCCATCCAATCATCAAGGTTCCTTTTGAAGTGGGCCAAAGAGGCACTCTGCTTGACATTCATGGGCAATCTATTCCAGAGTCTGGGGAGTCTCTGGGTCAGGAACCTATCCCTCCAGCATGTTTTGTTTATTGTGATGACAAGGTTTAGATCCCTGGAGCGTGTGGCTCTGAGGGATTGGGATTTCTTTAAGTGTAGCATGTCCAACAGCTCTGGGTTTGACATGGCCTTGTATGTTAAGCAGAGATCGCCTCTGAGTAGACGATATGCGACAGAGTATAGCTGGAGTTTTTTAAGGCAGTCAGCATAGGGCATCTGCTTTAGGCCTGTGATTCTTTTAGTGAGATATTTCTGCGGCCTTTACAGTTGTTGCAGATGTCTTAAGAGGTACATACCAAATGGGGCATTGTATTCTATAATGGGTCTAATGAGGGATGAGTACAGTTGGACAATGACCTCCTTTTTTCTGGATGAAAAGCCCTTAGTGATGAGGTGTGCCACATAGAAGGATTTCCTGACTGTTGTGGCGATGTGGTTATCGAAGGTGAGACCACTGTCCACCTGTGTCCCTAAGTCTCTTATCACTCTTTCAGTGTTTAGTGTACTGCCACCTATATGGTAATTCATGGGTACATGTTTTTTCCCAAAGGGGATAACTATACATTTATTGGCATTGAGCTTGAGCCCATAGCTCTGGCACCAAGAATCTGTTTCTGTAAGACCCTTTTGTAGAGTATCCACATAATTTGGGGATTCAATAATGGCTCCCAGTTTGCAGTCATCTGCAAACTTTGTTAGCCAGAGTCCCTTAGTGTTGGCCTGTACTTCAGAGAAGTAGATGCTAAACAAGAGCGGTCCCAGGACTGAACCCTGAGGTACTCCACTTGTCACTTGTCTGGAGATGGATTTGGAGTCGGCTACTTTTACAGTGTGGGTTCTATCAGTAAGCCAGTTAGCAACCCATTGGGTGACGTAGGGATTAATGCCCAGTTTAGTAAGTTTATCTATAATTCCAGAGTGGGGAATGGTGTCAAAGGCCTTGGCAAGGTCTAGATAGGCTGTGTGAACCATCTTACCCTTGTCCATGGCTCTGGAGACTGATTCAAAGAAGTCAATCAATTTCAGGAGACAAGATCAGCCCTTCACGAACCCAAACTGGGTGGGGTCCAGTGTTTGAAGGTTGCCAATGTCTTTGTTTATAATTCCATGATAATACGCTCCATGGCCTTGCAGATAAGGCTCATCAGACTGATGGGACGGTAGTTTCCGGGATCCAAGGTGGATCCCCCCTTGTGGAGTGGGATAACTGTAGCTGTGCACCACTCAGTGGGCATGAAACCTGAGGTGAGGCTATGATTAAACATGACACTTAGGTCAGTTGCCAGTTCATATTGTAGTTCATGTAGTACACAGCCTGGGATGTCATCTGGTTCCATGGATGCTGTATTCTTAGCTTTGGAGAGTGCATTTTTTACCTGTGTGGCCGTTATTTTGTACTCTATTATGGGCCTAATGAGTGATGAGTAGAGGGGCACAATGACCTCTCTTGATCTTGATGTGAACCCTTTCATGATTAGGTGGGCTACATAGAAGGAATTTCTAACCACTTTGGCAATGTGGTTATCAAAGAAGAGGTTGCTATCTACCTGGGTCCCCAGGTCCCTAATTACATCTTCCGTACTTAGTGGATTACCACCTATGTGATAATTCGTGGGCACTTTGTTTTTCCCAAATGGGATGACTATGCATTTTTTAGCATTTAGCTTGAGGCCCTGGTTCTGACACCAGGTATCTGTCTCTGTGAGACCCTTCTGGAGGATGTCTGTGTCAGCCAGAGAGTCTATTATGGACCCCAGTTTGCAATCATCTGCGAACTTGGTTAGCCATACTCCTCCTGTGCTTGTCTGTACCTCGGAGAAGTATATACCGAACAGGAGGGGTCCCAGGACTGAGCCCTGTGGGACGCCGCTTGTGACTGGTTTATAGTCGGACATGGCACCCGCAACTCTGACGATGTGTGTTCTATCCGTGAGCCAGTTGACAACCCATCTCGTGACATAGGCTTAATGTTCAAGCTGGTGAGTTTATCTATGATGCCAGAGTGGGGAATGGTGTCGAAGGTCTTAGTGAGGTCCAGGTAGGCTGTGTGGACTACCTTTCCTTCATCTATGGCCTTGGTAACTGTTTCAAAGAAGTCAACTAGGTTTAGGAGGCATGATCTGCCTTTAACAAAGCCAAATTGGGTGGGGTCCAGTGTCTGGAGGTTACCAATGTCTCTGTTTATGAGATCCATGATGATTCGCTCCATAGCCTTGCAGACCAGGCTAGTCAGGCTTATAGGGCAATAGTTCCCATGTTCTGTTGTGGCACCACCTTTGTGGAGCACGATGACTGTAGCTGTACGCCATTATTTGAGTGCATAGCCTGTGGTAAGGCTGAGTTTGAACAGTGAATTTAGGTGAGGGTTTAGTTCATTTTGGAGCTTGTGTAAGACACAGCCTAGGATACCATCCAGTCCCATTGATGCTGTGTTTTTAGCTTTGGAGAGGGCTGTTTTTACCTGCTTGTCTGTGATGTCTGGGGCTCTGCATTCTTCTGGGATGGACACGGGCCCTTTTGGGGGTGGGGGGGGTAAAGTTTGCACTGTACCTGTCAGCCAGGATGTTGGCAATGTCAGTTGGTTCAGTGTATTTTTTGCCATTTTGCACTAGCTCAGAGCATATCTGAGAGTTTCCACCTAGATTCTTGACATAGCTAAAGAAGGTTTTGTGATTATCTTTAGAGTCTTTAACAATTTTTCTTTCAAAACTGGCCTTGGATGATTTTATGAGGCATCGTAGTTTCTTGCTGATATTGATCAGTGATGCCTTTCCTTTTTGGGATTTTGCTCTATCATGTAATAGTTTCCTCCTTCTGTTATATAGTTTATTTATGGCCAGGGACCACCAGACTGGTTTCCTCTTTTTGGAGGAGTGAGTCTTGATTTTACTTGGGATGGCTCGATCCATGCATTACTGTAGGTGCTCATAGAATGCATTTGTAAAGGATTCTGCTGTTTGGGCAGCATTATCCTTTAGCAAGGGGGATTGGAAAATTTCCACCTCTGTCTTGAGAAGTGAGAAGTTGGCTTTTGAAAAGTTTTTCACAGTGGTTTCCTTGACCGGGGATGGGGATGGGATGTTGATGTCCAATGTGATTAGTTTATGATCTGATCTTACCAGTGAGGGGTTTACCTCTGGTGTGGAGCACTGATCCCCCATGTTGGTGATGATCAGGTCCAATATGTTATTACCTCTTGCATGGTGACCAGCTGTGACAGGACATTTGAATTTATAAACTCTTGTCCTGTCAGTACAGATCAATGACTGTTTATATTTGATCAAATGGCTGTAGAGATCAGTCAGTTTCATCCACAGACTGGTCCTGTGCCCATCAATTACAGCCACTTTCTTAAATCTGTACACCTCATGTCTGATTATAATTTTAGAATAATAAAAATTAATAAATAATGGCCACAGGAATGTATTTTAGCTCACTGTTGTTAGATGCATGCAGTGAAACCCACTGCAAAATTCACCACACCTCTATGTGCGTACATACACACACACACACACACACACACACACACACACACACACACACACACACACACACACACACACACACACACACACACACACACACAGATGTTCATAGAAGTGCTGACCAGTTACAACTACCATACTAACTGTGTACACTTCAGACAGCTGATTGTGATCAAATGAATGGACAAATACATTAATAATTGTCACAGTAATGCCTTTTTGTTTGTTGTTGACAAACACATACAATGCAACATACTGCAACCCCTCTGCCCCCTGTGCGTGCACACACACACACACATGCACACACACACACACACACACACACACACACACACACACACACACACACACACACACACACACACACACACATACACACACACACACAAACTTTATTGACTGAGTACATTTCAGATGTCCAATCCTGCTCAAGTAAATGAATAAATATGTAAACCTTTTCCACAACACAGCACAACATGTTTACTTTATTTAGCTGATTCTGTAAATATCCATTATGCTTCTTTTGTAGCTAGGCCTTCACTAGATGCTAGGCTGCAGGCTTAAGGGTTAATTTTGCATTTCCCTTTACTGCTCACAGATGCAGGCTTGTGTTCAGTACATTTTCAATCCAGCTGTTTACAACTATAGCTACCTTCTTTCATTCAACAACAAGCCTTTCAACAAATCTTTTCTAGGAAATCTTCTGAAGTGAAGAGCAAAGGAATTCTAACTTGAGACAGTCCCAGTGATGAAGAAGGATAAGTCTCTAAGTTTAGCTAATGGTGTGAGTACCTACCTGATTGTGCTAGCAGGGGAAGATAGGACTCCCCAGTCAGCTTACCTATCATGTGGGAAGCAACACACTGTCATGGTGCACATGCATGGAAGCCTTGAGGAGTCTGCATGTTTAGGCAAGCTCCTTGCAGTTGATAGCATGCAGTGATCAGGGTGTTGATGAGAGAGAGATGGAGTAGTCTAATGGTAGTTGGCAGGCTGCTCTGCAGGATCAGCAAACTAGACCACCCATTACCACCCATGTCTTGCTTCTAGGGAACGGGTGAGCTGATAGGGCCATCTAACAAGGAACAAACTGTATGCAGGTTTTTCTCTAGTTTGGAAATGCCTGGCTCCTTCCCCACAGAACAAATAGAGTGCAAGCAGAGGAGTGATTAGACAAGGTCCTGCTAAGAGCAGTAGAACAAAATGAATTCCAGTTTGGAGCCACCAGAGATAAAAGTCAGTGGCTTCCTAGCTCTATTTTATTTCTTTCTTTCTTTGTTGAACCAGCTATGCCTTCTTTTTATGTCCTTGCAGAGATAATCAGAGAGTAGAACCCACTTACTGCACCAAAATGAAAGAGGCTCCAGTTGCAGGTCTGTTAACTCTAGCCCATGAAACTGCTTTGTGTAACAAAGGGCTGCACATGAGTGACACAATGTTATATCCATGCTTTTCATCTCACACATTAAACACACACACACACACACACACACACACACACACACACACACACACACACACACTTGGAATATAGAAGGACTGCCTCATGCTGGTATTTCGGAAGTACAGGTGGCATTTCATAAGTCAGCCTACTCATATATATATATATATATATATATATATATATATATGTAGAGAGAGAGAGAGAGAAAGAAAGAGAGAGAAAGTGAGAGAGGTAGAGTAGTTCAGTCTAGAACGTCACATTTTCCGTGGGATTCATTTTATGCCAAAGTTAAAAGTTTGCCATTCAACCTATTCATTTATGCAGCCTTTGTTTATATCACTGCACTTATGACTATATGCTGTGCAATATCAATGTTTGACTTGCTTTTATTTACAGCTAGACAGGACATGAGAATGTAAGGCTACTTTTCAGAGTTGGTATAACACCTCACATGGTGGGGTATGTCCCAGTAAACATTTTTCTTCTATTGCCTTGTCTTCATAATATGATATACTGATATCTTATTTGTTTTTTCTTCTGTGTATCCTTTTCAAGATTTGTCTCTAGAGATCCACTGAGTAGAATGAGGTGAGTGAGGCCATCGATTTTTTCTTGGTCATTACAGAAATAAAAAGGTTCCTGGCATTCGTGATAGTGGAATCTAGCTGAGGCAGTTGCTTTACATACCCTATTTCATTCTACAGTTCTGAGTATGTCAAGCTGAGTGGACAGAAAGATTGGTCAGATGATGTCTGAAAATGGATTCATGGTATTTATTTATTTATTATTTATTTCAGTCTGGCAACCAGGTAAGCGAATTGGTCTACAGACTGTTTTTGGTCAACATCCAGGAAAAAGCTACAGCAGAGAAGCATAAAAATGAATAAATAGTACAGGGAGTCAGACATCAAGGCACTGTAATTTACAGCACGGTCTAACCCAAAGGCATTTAGTATAGTGCACAAACAATAGAAACAGTAGAATTAATGAAATAATAATAGTGGTGTAAGAAACACAGTATACAAGTTAACATGGAAATGAAAATAAATTGTGATATTTAAATAAAAGTGAAAATGTAGGGTTGTAACTGAATGGCCTATCCATTATCATAAAAGCAGGTGCATTTAGATTCCTTATGAAGGAATTCTTAAAGATTTTCTTAAATTATTAAAAAATGTCTGTGCTTATTGTTTCTTCTGGTAGATGGTCCACATAGAAGACCCTGTTCTAGAGAAAGTTTTTTCTCCATTGGCTAGTTTGAATCTCCAACTGACTAAAGTGTGGGTGTATTCTTAGCTGCTGCTAAGCAACTAGTTTGGTTCCCTAATTTGCAGGATTCTTATAAGAGGATGGTAGAAGGCAAGTATGAGAAATTGTAAGCAGAAGACTGCGGTGGTGGTGCTGCGGTAGCATTGTCGCCTCATAGCAAGACGTTGTCCCGTTCGATTCTCAGCTAGAGCGTCTTCTGTGTGGAGGCATACATGAATGGGGCGTACCTTCGTTGAAGGTTGTGTGTCAGGTCTGGTAACCCAGTACATAAAAATCCACTACCAATCATTAGCGGACCGGAGTTCTGCTGTGGTGACCCCTAACTGGGAAAAAGCCGAAAGACACAAACAAGTGTATTAAGCAGAAAGGGTGCTCTGTTTATAATGGGAAGGTAATGGGATTTTTGTAAGTGATGATTTCTATCTGCTATAAGGGCATGTCTAAGGGGGGTATTCATAGCCCTCAGGTTCATACTTGCATAGTGGTTACTTGCAAAGAGCACCTCTGTGTCGATATGCAAATACACTAATTGCAGGTTATTACGTCTGACTAAGCACATGAAAAAGCATTTTAATAAAAATGCCTACTTGTGGTGAAAGCCTAAAGTAGCTGAAGTTAATCTTTAAGTATGTGCAAAGTACTATGTGAAAACTAATATTAGTCTTTGTATGGTTTCTTGTGTTCTCGGACATTATGGACCAATGCATCTATGTGCACGCTTGAAATAGTTAAAGTAAGCATCAGATAGTGCAGCTTTTATTACTAACTTTTAAAAAATATAAAGGGCTTTATATATTTTATATAGGGGTATCCTTATGTGGAGAACCTGTTGTTTTCTTTAAAGAATGTAATGGGGAAGATAGGAAAGATTGAAAAAGGCAAGAGATAACAAAGAGGAAAACACAGACAGAAAACATCAATAGAGTTGTGCTGGTGGAGGTGGAGAGGAGGGGTACTATGTTTTGGTGGGGGGTAGACCTCCCTATTTTTCAGTTTTTTGTATATAAGTGGGTAGATTGGGTGGGAAGTAGGAAAGAGAGTATATAAGAGAGGATAACAGAAGGAGGGAGTGATGAGGACTTCAGCCCAGGAGGAACCCCCGGTCAATAGGACCTCAAATGTTTCCACTGATTAATCGTATTGCAGTAGAGAAACCCAATGTTGAGGGGACAGAAGCCGGGGGTGGCACAGTGGTCTACACCAACAGGGGCATTGAATCTTCAACTCACTGACTGGACTGTCTGAAGGCATCTCTCTACTACTTCCACTACATCCTCAGTCAAGTCCCTATGCCCATGGTCAGTCAGGCTTGCCAGGCTACCACTTGCCAGGGTGCCTATAGGACTGATGCCACTACCCAATTCTGTGAGGTCATCCTGGGACTGCAGAGGGTGAATATACCCTGACCTGGTAGGTAAATGGCTGGGCTGCTCCCTAAGGATTCTGGATCAGTAAAAAATTTAACTGAAATTGGAGAGAAAGAAAATAAAGAAAGACAAAGTAATGCATAATTAAAAAAAAGGGAGAGAAGGTGAGACAAAGAAGAAATAGAAACAATAAATTCGCACACAATGTTATGCATCATGCCAATTTTTATTATCAATGATTTTTTTTTTATTAAATCTTTATTCAAATACAACAGAATTCCAGGAAATGGTTAGTGGTGATTTTTGCATTTGTAGTCTACAGATACAAATGAGATATGCTGGTATAACATAAGAAATGGTAATACATTTGAAATTGTTGCTTGCTATAGATTTTCCTTTATTACTGTACAGAAAGCACTTTATTCCTTCTGTTAACTGTGTATAAATTACTGTTGTAATTATGGTAAAAAAATCAGTTAAAAACAGAAAAAAACACTGCTAAACATCCTTTTTTAAATGGAATTTATTTATTTTGAATTTGTTAACCGAGATAGAGCACCAATCCCACTGGAAATGTTTCAATTAAAACTAGGAGTATGCACAATAGATACTGTACATGACATTAGATATAGAGTGAGTGACAAAATGTAATATCCTTATATTATATACAAAGTGAATATCAAAGTTGGCTTAAGGATATAAAGGCAATAGATAAATGGTGTTATATACAGAATGACTGACAAAATACAATATTATACATGCATTATATACATAGTGGAAATTAGAGTTGGTATGTTGAAAATGTACAATCAAAAACAGAGTCAGAGCAAGGTGTGCAGAGGCTGGAACGGTATGAAGAGGTTAAGCTGTATGACTAGAGAGATAGTTGCATTTTCCCAGAGTATTGAAATGTACCTTTATTTCTGATAGGAAAATGGGATAAGAAGAATGATCTGTAGGAAAAGATGGGAGAAATCCTCCATTTTGGGACTGAGGACTGAGAAATCATGATCAGTGCCATGAAACCTACAACAGGGGGTTTGGAGGAGAGGACATGAGTGGTTGAAATTTCTAAGCTTGCGTGTTGGTGCATCTCTGAATAGTCTGGAGTCAAGTGTGGAGGAGGCGTCATTCTTAAGTTTAAATAGGTGACAGGCGAGTAGAAAGGCGGCATGTTGTTTCATAGGTAGCCAGTTAGCTTTTTCAATAGTTTTGCACTGGTGTTAATTTCTTGGGGAGAGAGTGATGAATCAACAAATGATGTTTGAGATGGGCTGAATGGTGAATACATTTCTTTTAGAGGCTGAAACAATTAGAGGGAGACAATATTCTAGATGAGACAATAAAATACCTTTACCTATGGCATTTGCAGATGGTCTGGATAAAAAAAGGGTAGATCCTATTAGCCCAGAATAAAAAAGGGTCTTTATTTTGTGTGTGTGTGTGTGTGTGTGTGTGTGTGTGGTCTATGCTGAGTTTGAAATTTAGTAATAGGTCCAAACAAATTTCTAGGTTTTTAAATGAAGTGACATTGTCAATAGTGTTATTAGAATGAAGGAGGATTTTTAGAGGCTTGGAGACAGAAGTGAGGTTTTGCCTATTACCAAGAAACATTGTTTTTTTTAGGGAAGATTATGAGCAATTGTTTATCACTGACCTCTTGAATAAGGGCATGAAAATTAACCCAAAGATTGAATTCAAGAGAAAAGACTGATTAGTTAAAGTGGAATAGGACCATGCCATTAGGATAAAGCAGGAGATGAAGCTAAGGTAAGTCAAAAGGAAGCTTGTTAATGTTGATAGAAAAGAGGAATAGATCCTTGGGGGACACCTTTCTGCAGAGGACTGGTGAGGGTGCTGAAGTGAAATTCACTGGCAAGTGCAGTTAAAGAGGTAGTTTTTGAGCCAGGACAGTATGGCATCACTATGCTTATTTGAAGGCAGTCTAAGAAAATTGAGTGAACAACAAGATCAAAGCCTCTGATGAAGTTATTAAAACAGGTCCAGTAATTACACCTTTTTCCAATCCAAGAAGAATGTTGTTGTTGAGTGCCTTGATAGCTGTGGATGCACTGTGACCAGATCAAAAGCCATGCTGCTTTTGAGAGAGAAGGTGGTATTGGTGGATGTATTGAGTGAGTTGCAAGCAAAGTTCATTTTTCCAGAATCTTTCCTGTGATAGGTAGAATAGAAATGCACCAAAAGTCTAATGGATTGCAGGGGTACAGTTTGTTAGGGAAAGGTTTTACAATAGCAGTTTTCTGGATATTACACATAATATTAAGTGTAATACTTAGGTTATAGATGTGTTACAATGGGGTTATGATGTTGTCCCTACTGTGATAAATAAACAATAGCTGAAGGTTATCTGTACTGGGGGCTATCTAGTTTAACCTGTTCAAGCAGAGGATAGATGTCCTTGGATGCGATAGTTCTGAAGCAGAATGAAAGGATGTATGGACGGGGTGGTAAGATTGTCAGATGCAGTTTGGAATTGGCTACAGAAAGAGCTGGGAAGGCTGCTAAAATGAGAAAGGAAATCAGAAGCAGAAACTTGAGAGGATGTGGAATTCATGGAGGGAAAGCTCTTCCATTCTGTAAGATGGTTGAACTATTTAAAAAAGTGTTTTGGTGATTTTATTACCGAGGTTTGATATGATTTCATTAGATGACTTTTATGATGGCAAATAGTTTGTTGGCAAGGTTGAGTAACTGGGTCTAGCTCTGTCTGTTTATACTACTGGGAAGTGCTTTCAAAGAATGCCACGCCTTGTGTTTGAGTTGTAGAAGAGCTTTAAGTTCATAGGATAACCAGTTAGATTTAGGTTTGTATAGTCTTTGGATTACAGGGAAGCAGGAGTTTTGCAGGTCATACTTATGAGCACTCCCAGTCAACTTCACCAGTCTCCCATTCAGCTGGTCTGAATTATATTCGGTTTCCTCATTGGCTGCATAGAGAACTGCATGGTTGTTTATTGGTCTTGGATATTTATTCCTTAATAATTCTTACATGAGTACTTATACTATTCAGCAGGACGTGGAAGTTATTGTTACACTTGCTTAGTATGTGTGCTTATTTCTTTAAACATTTATTTTCATTTTTGAAATATGCTTTCATTTATTAAGCATGGAAACAGCAAAGCACAGATCATCATGCAGTCATTACACCTAATCTGTTTGTGCTAATATTTCTTGTTAATACAATTTGAAATAGTAGGAGTGAGTACATCTTACTTCAAATAGTTTATTTTTTCAGTCTTTGCATATAATTATAGTGTAGGTTCTGCTTTGCACCATGCTTTGGGTACTTAAGTTGCAGTTTTTAAGCAATGTCATGTGAATTCTTTTAAGCAGTACAGTTTTACCTGTTTCTCAATGCAGAAGCTGTACACACATAAAAATGTAACAACTGAAAGGAACTTTTAACATCCTCCCAGATCAACATTTATTAAACAAAACATATTTACTGTTACAGATAGATGCAGTACATATAGTTCATAGCAATGTGCGCTTTGATAATTTGCTGCTTAATGTAAGCATATCTGGGAATTATCTAGAAATGTATACAGAAGTAATTAAACGGATAATTTCTCATTAAACTATGGGCTAGTCATCCACTTGCTACTTTAACCCCCATCCCATCCCCCAACCTCTATTCTGACTAAGCAGTGATGGGAAACCTATGACATGTGTGTCAAAGTTGGCACGCCATGACATTTTGGGTGACACACCAGTATTCGCCAACTCCCGAGTTACCACAGAGACTGAATGAACAAAAATACAAGAAGTATGTGACCCTGCACTTATCTATTAAAACTCTTCAACAAAAAAGTAATTCATTTATGTTAATTAAATCAAATGTAATGTGTTCCATATTTTTTTCAGTTCAATTCAAAATTAATATTAAAAGTAGGGTAATTTTTTGTGCACTGTTTTAAGCCCAGTTATCAGTTCACATATAGTTTCCTCTATTGTAAGGCACATATTTTTCTTTTACTTTTATAATATATAGCAGCACACGATTAGACTGTATTTTGTTAAATAAGTGAATATGTAAAAAATTGTTTCTCTTTTGTTCGGGGGGGGGGGGTGATATGTCAGCAGAGTCAAGATAGGCATTTTCTGAATTTTTGACACACTGAGCCCAAAAGGTTCACCATCACTGGACTAGGGTTTTGTGGCTGACTGAGTTCAGCCATCTTGTACCTGCAGTTAACATTGTGGATCATAGTAATACATGTTTTCTGACCTATACAGACAAAATCCTTTCTTTACAAAAAAAAAAAAAAAATGTTTGCATGTAGTGCAAGTAACAACGAAGCTAATACCTATGATACATGAAATTATATGGCAATGCAAATATGTTTTTTTTTAGTTTGTGTATGAATACATGCATTTATATACATAAAAAACAATTAAGTATACTCATGCAGATGTACATCTGTATTTTTCACAGATATATTTGCATACTTACATATATTTCTTTTCTTATACATATGCATTTATATTTATAAACAAAAGCATCTCATCGTATAAACAGTTCATATTTCAATACAGATGCATTTCTTTATACAGATATATTTATGCCTTCTCGTGCAGTACAATTACATATAGATATACATTTGCAGTTACACATTCTTTCTACCATATACCTTCATGTATATAATATGTTTTTAAGCCTATATTTCATATGATTTAAAAAAAATAGAACTACTTACTATAGAACTCTTGCCTTTTCACTGACACCTGATCTACAAACTAAGCCAGCTGGTCAGGCTTACACTTCTGTACATCATCATGTCATTGTACCTGTGTTGGCAATAGAGGCCAGAGCAGGTTCTCTCAGGGATGACAGGTGCTCATCTTACTCTTGTCAGATGTCAATTTTTTCCGGTCTGACCCACAAATACAGGTCTCATTTTATCTGGATATGAATCCCTGAGAAGTTAGAGCATAAATTTGTTCTCCTTGTCAGACAAGCTCAGAGCTCAGCCTTGTGCCATCGCAGGTGCTGCTATCTTTCAAAGTGCCAGTACCAAAATGATGATTGTAAGTGCAGGGCTGTGGGGCACAGGTTTGGAGCTACACCCTCTGGATTGTGACATCACCATTAAGAAAGTACACTAAGGAGCATTAGTAATGGAACTGCTATTACTGGCAATTTTGGTTTTTACCAGATTGCTTTGTCACATGCATAATTTTTTTAAAGCAATACTTTCACATTTCCTTTCCATGGTGAATAATGTTCACCAAGGAAATCATTACTTTTTAAGTTGCTTAGATCTATTTCTGCTTCTGCAATTTAATTTTGTTATTTTGTATGACTAGGGGAAGCATACTGGTACAGCAGATAGTGTTGTTGCCTCACAAAAAGAGGTTTCTTAGTTTAATTCTCAGCTTAGGTGCCTTCTGTGCAGAGTCTGCATGTCCTCCCTATGTTTGCATGGGTTTCCACCAGGTGCTCTGGTTTCCTCCTACATTCCAAAGACATGCAGTAGGTGCACTGGACACTCTAAATTGGCCATAGGTGTGAGTGTGCATGTGAGTACGTGGTATGGAAAAACATCCAGGGCAGTGATAGCCACACAATGGTGTGCACCTTGGCTCTAGATGATTATCACTGTTGAAGTAATACCCTGATCCCATGTACAAAAATGTGAAAAAAAAGGTTTGTGGGTGTGGATGGAGTAAACCTGATGGTCATGCATGAATCCTTTCTTTAAGCGTGCTCTTTTCAGTACTGCATCAGTGTAAATCATTTCCATTTACATCACTATTTCTTTGCTTTACTACATAAAGATATGTCACTGTATGCCATTCTGAATTTATATTAAGTACTGAGTGGCAAGCCAGTGCATAAAAAATCTACTGACAATCATTAGCGGACTGGAGTTCCGCTGTGGCGACCCCTAACCGGGAAAAGCCGAAAGACACAAACTGAGTGATTTCAGCTAGTAAGGTGTATCAGCAGTATGCAGGACGACCATTGATTACGCTTTATGAACATAAAGACTCCAAGTGATCTGATTCTATTTTCCATTTTCTAATCATAGCAATTTTTGAGGATTATTGGTGCTGTCTGTGTAGTCATGCTGACCATTTGAGGTGTGCTGGGAACAACAGAAGACTCCACCGCTGCACCAAGCATGTTCACAACTAAGTACATAAGGTGTACTTACATGTATTGCTGACTTGCATGCTCATCTATTACTGTGATTCTTAGAGGGAAGAGTAAATAAGCCTAATTTGCATACAACACTTGCAAATGACTTTAAATTTATACAGATAAGCTGAAGATTGCCGTATTAACTTGTGATCACTTGAGATAGGTGAAAAATGCTTTAGGAAATTGTAAACTTATTCATATAAGAAAACAATAATGAAAACAATTTAAATTAGTTGAAAGCAGTAATAATTTTAGATAACAGGGAGTACTAGAACTAAAGTGTATTATACAGATCTGACAAAGAGGTGCAATTGATTCATGTATTTATTCATGACATGAGTGTCACTTATAAATGGGAATTTATGACAGCAGCACTGAAATTGTTTGGGGAATAACTGTACTGTGAAGGTAATTTGGAAATTATTTTGGAGGCATTTACTGATTATGTTACACAGGTTACTGAATTATAATATAGTACATACTCACCAATGTGGTGATGTGCCGTCATTTATGCTGCTTTAATAGGGGGTTTGTGATAGAGTATTTACATGGAAGTACTACATGTAACTCTTTTAGTAACAGATAACAAGTCAGTATAATATGAAGTGCTTGTAATAGTACTATGAATTTAGTGATGATGCACTACAGGGTATTAAAACAACCGTCTTTTCTTGCTGAATTGTGACTTTTGGTATGTGTATATGAATGTATAATTGTGTCACCACACATGTTTTTGTACTTGGATCATTGACTTATTTGTCATGAAGGCAGGCATGGTTTCTTTGAAGTGATGTTTGGCTGACTAATGGATGAAAAGTTTCAGCATGTGACCATGGTGTGTTCTTGTAGGTAAAGAAATGAAGCAACAGAAGGGATTCCAAAAGAGAAAGGATGACTTTAGCCAAGAGGAGAACTGCATTCTCATGGCAGTCCTTAGGACAACAGGCAAATGGCTTTTTGGAAAAGTGGATCTAAACAAGCTGAGAGGGCAAAGGCATGGACCTAGGTAGTTGATGGAAGGAACTCCACGTCAATACAGTGCAAGGTGAGGGGCAATGATATTGTAGGATGTACAAGTTCCAAGGCAAGGCAGAATGCAATTGCCCATAGCTGTACTGGGGGGCTCCAACAATTATTAAACGACCTGATCATCAATACCTCCTCTCCATTTGTGGGGAGATTATTAAACAGAAGACAATGGCACTTGAAGTATCAGAGGCGGTGTGGACATTGGCTGTCACCCACATCTGCAGTATCAATAGACATCTGATCAGGAAGGTTGGTTACACAACAGCAGCATACACACACACACACACACACACACACACACACATATACGATCATCAGACATTCTGAAAAGTTTCTGAAAACTCAAACATCAAAAAAACAAAAAACACAAAAATCTTCCTTTTTTAAAATTTGTGCAGGGGGCAAGCCCCCCTGCACACCCATGCAGGGGGCTTCACCCCACACACCACCTGCAAATGATATATGCCAACTCCAAGATTGCACTACATTGTGGAAAAGGGTAAATATATAGATATATATATTTATATACAGACACAATAGAAGGATAAAATGCAATGATTAAATGCAATGATTACATGTAACACATTACAAGTACTCTTAACATGTGAACTGTTCATTTCAGCACAAAACTGTATTGAAGAGCAAAATATGCATGGCAAGTGCTCTCCACAATAAATAACACAGCAAACTGCAGTGTACACCACCATCTGAGTGATAATATATTAAATTATTTCTTTACAGGGTCAGCAGCAAAAACAAATAGTTCCACTATACCAATAAATTTAGAGGATATCAGCAGCAGAATGCCTGATGATGATGATGGTGACGACAATGACAACGACAACGATGATGATGATGATGATGATGATAATGACAACATAGTTATATACATGAGACAGCCTGAGGAAAGTGGCATGCAGTTGGTAAGTTTAATGGCAGAATCTCACACCTACAACAGACTATCAACTCTATAGAAAGTGGCACCAGATCACAAAATGAAGCACATGGTGACATTATGCTACAGACTGTACAGGGATAAAACTCATGCACCTCTACACCAGTATCTCTAAATCCACAAGAAGACCTTAGAGATTTTATTAGGAATTCATACTGTGTCTGTCACAACACTTTTACAAGGGATGCCAAGTACATATATTTGTCACAGCTACCACAATTAACGTGCAAAGCACTGGGTTCCCAGCAGCAAATGTGCAATGACATTGTTAAGATTCAGTGCATTGCCACAGAAAGTCAGCTACAAATGGTGTGAGTCCTTCATGGTGTACCTGAGGATTTTCCAGCACTACATGGAAATGGCACAGGGTAGAGATAATGCTAGGATCATATTGATCCATACTAGAGTTACTTCCATGGACTCTTTAAGTTATACTCTTGTTAGGACTTACCAGACTCAAATAGGAGTCAGTTATGGAAGCAGAGGAGGACAGGGTACTGTCTGGACATGTGGGGGCATATCACTTCACACCACAAATTCTTCACAAAAAGGTAGTGGTACTATTAGGGGTAGCAAACACAACAGAAGTCATGCAAGACAAGTCAGTGTTCATCAACAAGTGGCACAACCTCTCATTCAAGGTCCTGGTCCCACAGACTGTGAGGTCTGTCTATAGGATCACCTCAATCAAGAAGCTGGAAACATCACAGCAAGTCACCATCCAGCTCACATGACAGCCTCTCCTCAAGATTTTGCACAGCTTCACCTACCCAATCTATAGAAATTTTTGTGTGTGACTCATTTGACCTTGGCCTGCTGTGATTCAAGCTACACAATGTATGCAATTACAGTTAGACTTGCAACCAGAGATGTCCATGTTTAACTGTAAAGCAATGATGCAATCTATCACACTGAGTACCTCAGAGTGATGTGCCATCCTATAAAAAGCATGTATAGTCCGGTCTCTGTTTTGAGATGACACCAGGAAATAGATGTACTGATCCACATGTACCAAGAGTGCATCCAGGAACTGCTGAGGAAGACTGTGAGGTTCCTAATGTACCCCCAGTCAGTCTTTGGAAGGCCAATGTGACAAGTATAGTGAGGGATATAAATACCTTATTATCCACTGGGACAGGAAGGCCATGCATCTCACCAATACCTCTATGTGGATCTTACATGCTCACTAAGACCCTTATAATATCCCTGCCCACTCTGAATCTATCAAGGATTTCCTGATTCTCAAAATAATCTCTGCTTTCCTGGCTGGCAAATGTCACTGTGCTCAAGTGGTTTTGGCTCACCCTGGGAAATAGCTAGCTTGACAACAAGGACAGTCTCATCATGGATTGCAAAGTAGTTAGAAAAGGCATGGTTCCACCTTTTATAATGAATGTATTCATGGTATGGAATTATGTCATTTTATGACAATGACTCACAAACAGGCAGGAGAAAGACTTATTAACATGCACATTTATACATGACATCTCATTTTCAGAAGTACATTTATGGCGACTGTGCTTTGTTGTGAATAGCCTCTGTGAATCTTGAGTACCTATACTCTACTTATTCACGAAGCCTTCTGATCATCTTTACGCATTAGCGTAATGCTTATGAATACCACCCTAAATATTTATTTTCTGCTACTTGCAGTTTGTAAGCACTATTAGATAAATAAAAGCAGATAAGTGGTAGGGAAAATTACGCCTTTGGAATTAGAATATTTTTGTCTATGGGTACGTATGCAGTTGGAGTTAAAATGTGAGAGATTCAATAACATAGGTTTGTTTGTGCAAGTAGTTTATTGTTGTGTATTTTATGTGTGTATTAAAGTTTAACATTTAGGTGTTTTTATTGGTTGACATAAGGGATGGAGCTACCTTTATTATCCTTAATAGTTCAAGGCGGTAGAGATGAGAGTTTCCGATCTGTAGAGAATAACATGATGTTTGTCTTTCTGCTAAGTAGACATGTATTTGTGTTTAACTGCAATTCTACTATAAAACATCAATTTCCTGAAAGCTAATGCTTCAAAAGGACAAAAAAAAAAAGCCTGAAAACCAAGAGAGCAAAATCATTTTTCTTGTTTTTTTGTAGGGGTTCAAGCCTCCAACTCCCCCTGAACATATATAGTACCAACCCAATGGCTGCACTAACTTGAAGAAGGGAGGCATCTCCCTAAAAAGTAAACCATTCCTGGTGCACCATTAGAAATTGCTCCTGCAGTGATTTCCTGTGGAGAAAAGCATTCAGCCATATACTGTTTGTCTTTTTTTCTGTTGGCTACTTACTGATGCTTAGAGAACTTCTCAAAATTGTGTAGGGAAGCGGTTAAGCTACTTACAGAAGTAAGTGAATTTTGTTTTTAAATTGATTTACAGTATTTTACAGGTTTTATTACCCTCTGTTAATAGGATATCATCTTAAAACTTTGATGAAAGGAAATAGATCTGACTGATCTGATGCAACGACAGACATAAATTACCACGTTGTATACATCTACCAAAGCTTAATTTCTGTCACTTTTAAGTGCATTGCATTTGGACATACATTGTCATTGTACGTAATGTTCAAACAGTACAAATTATGCATGCAGTGTGACAGAAGTAAAATGGTGTTTTTTTTTTTAACACGAACAAAGCACTATTCTTCAAAAAGAGGAAGTTTTTCTGATGCATTTTGAGTTCAATAGGCTCTACTCCATAAGCAAGATATGCTTTCAGAGAAAAACAGAGGCTGTTGGAACATTTTTACTAACTAAATAAATGATTTACTAATATCACATGATTTGAAAGCCTCATGTCTGCCAGCTCTAAAATCCCTGTCTTTCTGTTTGTACAGGGTCAAGTCCTTGTCCTTATGGATTCCAGAATGATTTGGTGTTAAGTAAACTTTTATTTTTACTTTTTTCAAAGTAGAAAGTATGTGATTAAGTAAGCATGGTGGCCTCTCATCTTTTAACAGACTGCAGAAAACGCCTCCCTTAATATGAAGAGGCAGTTATTAATTTTCATCTTGCCCTATATTTATTTTGTTTCATGAACATGTTGCTTTGAATGGTTCTAACTATACAAAATTTTAATATTCTAATATGGCTATGCTTTGAAGTCTTTTACAGTGTTAAAAAGAAAGGGGAGATAAATAAATCACCCATTATCAAAATGCTTGTATCATATGAATTAAAAGAGATATTGCAACATACTCTAAAACCAAAATGTAATAACAATACAATGCAAAATATTAAGAAGATGAAGAAGAAGGACCATACAAAACAGGAATAACGTAATGAAAAACATACTTTTTTCAGTTTTCAGGACTCACAGAGAACAAAGGCCCTTACTAGAAAAGAATGAGAATGGTTTTGGCGAAGCCAAATCTGGTCTTCTCTGAATCAGGACGGCCAAACCTTGACCTTCTTCAGTCATTTGGATTTTTCCAATGCAAAATAATAAAATTACCAGCAAGTGAATTCCTATTTCAAAAATCAGGCTATAGTCTTTCAGTTTTATGTGTGAATGTACCTGTCTTACAATATGTTCTTTTTCTCTTGATTTGTAATATTAATTTTGAAATGAGTACTACTACTTCAATCTCAGTTATCCCTGGGATTCCAAAAGTTGGGATCATGGTCATGTAAAACACCTATCACAGGCAGGTTAATTGATGTGATTGTATTTAGAAATAGTTTTAGCCACAATGTGGTAGATTTTATCATCAGCTAATTATCATGATTCTGAATAAACTCCCTTTTGCTGCTCATGCAAAGTTACTTTATGTTGGTAATTACCTCTGCAGCTCATGGATTGGCACAGTCACTCCTTCCCACACACTTTTGCATGGACACACATCCATTCAGCCACATGCACACTTTGACTCACACACACACACACACACACACACACACACACACACACACACACACACACGCCTGCACACACACACACACACACACACACACACACACACACACACACACACACACACACACACACACACGCAAACACACATGCACTCTCCAAATCCTATGTAACTCCTCTACTGCAACCACTCAGCCAGATACACACACACACACACACACACACACACACACACACACACACACACACACACACACACACACACACACACGCCTGCACATGCACACAGACACACACACACACACACACACACACACACACACACACACACACACACACACACACACACACACACGCGCGCAAACACACATGCACTCTCCAAATCCTATGTAACTCCTCTACTGCAACCACTCAGCCAGATACACACACACACACACACACACACACACACACACACACACACACACACACACACACACACACACACACACACACACACACACATCGTGCCATACATATGCACACACTCATAACTCCCCCACCATTACTTCTCCTCTGAGGTTTGCAAACCTTGCCTACAACACTCCCACTGACTTAAATGGGTGATTGCAGCATTTTAACTGAGCCATGTTAATTTATGCAGCTGAGCATTTTTGGGATATAACACATAGTTAATTAGCATTAGCCACACCCATGGATTGCCTCATTATCCATTATAATGGTCTGCAGGACTGTCCACCAACGTGATTCTTCCAGTCACAGAGAATTACTGCAGTAGGGTGGTATTTGAATCAGATAAGGTTACTGTGAAGGATTAGCTGTTCATGGTAAAGATTGCTGCTTACAGAACCTTTCTGAATCCTGGGGTATGACTTTAGATAATGTGCATAACATGTAATTATGACATGCTGATCTGATGCAGTGCATTGGTTTATGTTTTGTAATACAGAATTAATGTAATATAATTGACTACAGCAACAGTTTTACACATTCTGGAACAAATGCACTACCTATACTAGGTATGCTTAGATGGATCTCATTCATCTGTGGGAGTGGGTCTGACTCAAAGAATGCTTGATAGAGGTCTACTGACTGAAGGTGGCTTTGAGAAAACCCTACATTACTTCTTATATAGCGGCTGCAAAGTGCCTCCAAATGCATACCCTGAATAAAGGCTGCTATGGTTCTTCTCCTTGTTACTTGCTAAATCTAACTCTGAAGTTGCCAAACCTTGAAGGAGGATATAATAATTTTGAAAATGCAAGGATTCAGTGAAACACTACAAAGCACTGTTTGGTGAGTTTGCTTTGGCTGAATAGTAAACAGTCAGTGGCTAACACTGAAATCAGACAGTACTTGTGTGACGTTCCCACGCTGAGCCAGTAATCAAGGAGCCTGAATCATAACCACTGACACTAGAAAGGGACATTCACTTGGAAAAAAAATGGATGCACCCAGTATTTCCATTTTCAACTCTTTGCATCAAGCACAATTTCCCTTAAGAGCACACAAGGGAACACACTCAGTCCGGGGTCTGGATTTCTCTCAATGGCTCCCTCCAGGTCTTCAATAAGACTCCATATTGGCACAGATATAGAGTTGAGTCCTCAGCTGAGTGTCCAAGCCAAGTCTTCCAGCACCCTCTCTGTGAGACCAGTGCATTGTGTCTCTGCTTCAAACAGCTGACACAACACTCTCTGAAATTTTATTTTCATATATATATATACACACACACACACACACACACACACACACACACACACACACACACACACACACACACACACACACACACACACACACACCTGGGAAAGACTGGCACAGATTTACAAGCTATGCCCTCTTCTGGCCAGACTATAACATAGTTACACCACCACCATACACCCCAAAGCCAGCTACTCTAAGGCTCTTGCAAGGGTACCCAATTATACTGAGTGAAATTAATATTAATACAAATGGTAGTTTGACTAACGTCAAGGCTTTCAGGAGCAGCCAGAGTTGTCAGCAAATATCTATAAGTACTCTCAGAGATTAAAATGTTTTCTAAAAGTCCAGCCACAATGAAAAGTTTAAATATATTTAATAATAAATAATAAAAGAACATGAAAATACTAAATATATATTTACAATAAACGCCAGAGTTTCAATCACAGGAAATATTAAAATAACACAGATGAATAGATTCACACAGATACAGAAAAAAAGGGTACTACTAATCTCACTATATTTTCCTGACTTATCTAAAGAATTACTATTCCCTGGTCACTTACAGGAGCAAGGCAAGATGAATTAGGTGGGGGGCCTTCTTTTTTGTCAGGTTCCAAAAACAGAGTGCTCTGTGACTTCTCTCTCATCTGGTATTAAAACATCATTTTTGTCCTAGATAATAGAATGACATCACATACATCTGATTATCTGACTTCTAGTTCCCGTGCTTCCCCCATTGCTAGAAACTGAACCAGAATGTAGCACATATGTGTTAACATACACACAGACAGAGCTTTGCTGAGATGTGTTATAACATTTGGAAGATATAAAACCATAAAACACTTCCACTCTTCCTGTAGGAGCTAATAAACCATTCTCTGACAGAGACATTTAGTCTCTGGCTGCAATCAGAACAGTAAGATACAATCTTTATAGCCTAAATTAAGTAATTTAATTTCTTACTATTTTTCAAAGTTAGCTAGACTGAGATTAACCTCTTCTCTTCCAGTATCCTATTTACAACAGTATGGTCTGATATAAATGTATATTTATTTTCTGTCCAGCAGGACACACTGTTGATACATTTTAACACAAGCAACTTTGCAAATACATTTTCATCACAAGCATCTGTACAAATCAGTTTCATATACAAATGAGATATAATTCTTTACAAAATTCCAGCTAGTTGTGCTGGCATATATTACACATCCACTGCCCTACTTCTCCTGGCATAGCTGGCAACACTCCACATCGTCACAATATGCTTAGGCATAAATGCTGCAACTCATTGCACAGAAGAATGAGGTTAGTGTGAATGGCTCAGCAATACAGCATTATAGGGACTTTGTGCATGCTTCTGACTGCATGTGATCCAGCATTACACAGATGCAGCATATCAGCAAAGTGAACACTGAGGTTTTTTGTATGAAAATAGTTCATGTCCACACCAAACAAGACTGAAAATACAAATATATATTTTCATATAATATCTTAAATAACTGTTTCATTACACAGTATTGCCATTACTGCATACATTACTCAATAGCTGTACTTCCCACATTGCCGTGAACATTTCTTTGTCCTGAGCTTTCCATCAACTACAAAGAACACACCAAGTTTAGCCACTTTTGTTAGCAGTTATCTTTAGACAGCATTTCTCTTCAAATAT
>NC_056731.1:1139488103-1139525603 GCF_019279795.1 Protopterus annectens
TGCAGAAAATCAGAAGAGAATCTGGTTTAGAAGATTTGAGACAGAAATGAAGAAGGCAAGAGGAAACAAGGGCATCCATCAAAAAGGTGGCTGGCTTGTGTGTGAGAGAAGACTAGCAACAGTCAGGCATGACTTTTGAAGAAGGCAGCAGAGTAGCATTTAATTGAGAGAGATGGCTACATTTGACACGACACCCCATCCCCATGAAAAAGGGGGTTGATGATGATGATGATGATGAGACTATCAGTGTGCGTTCCTCCTGAAACTGATAATTTAATCTGGCCATACTCTAAACTAATTTATGAAAATCTACCTCTGCTGATGGGGGTGCGGGTTAGATAAAATTGTAGTCATCCAGTTTGTCTTTTAAGCTTGGACATAATGGTATCTGCTAGCATTATCTGACTCATGTTATCTTCATACAACTGTAAAAAATGTTCATAGTTTCATAGGTTTATAGGTGTTTACTAGACTAATGACCATAAGGGCCTTTTTAAGCCTAGTCATGCTTCCCAAATCTCTGACAAGTTCTAGCACCCTTGATAAGTGTAAGCAGGGGCTTGGGAGATGAAACATTTACAAGCAAGGGCCTGGTAGATGAAACACTTACAGGCTGCCTGTGTCCATTAGATACATAGGTACCAAACTAGGGATGAATTTCCTGTTTCCTGTCCAATTGTCCAAGTCACACTTGAATTGGGTCAGGGAGGAACTCTCCTTCACATGGATGGAGAGCCTGTTCCAGAAATGGGGTAGTCTCTGGGATACATACCTGTCTCTCCAGCAAGTCCTATTTATATCACAGGTAAGGTTTAAGTCTTTAGAAAAGGTAATTCTATTGCTGTTTGTTTTGTGGATATGCAAGAGTCCATCAGAGCAGAGTCTGACAAGGCCTTGTATGCCAGGCATAGATCTCCCCTCAACAGCCTGTAAGAGATGAAATACAAGGATAGGGCCTTGAGGTGGTCTTCATAGGACATGTTACTTAAGCCTTGTATTCTTTTAGAGAGGGACCTGTGTGGACATTCCAATTGTTGGATATACCTTCTTAGGTACATACCAAAGGAGGCATTGTACTCAAAGATAGGTCTGATGAATGCCGAATACAATGGAACAATAACTTCCTTGGACCTAGATGTCATAACTTTATTTATTAGTTGTGCAACATAGAATGATTTCCAAACTACCGTAGACACATGATGGCCAAAGGCTATATTGCTGTCTATGTGTTTCCCCAAGTTCCTGACTACTGGGTCAACTCTTAGAGGTGTGTTGTCAATATGATAATTACTAGTGGTGGATGACTTGCCAAAGGATACTATTATGCATTTCGTGGCATTTAGTTTTAGCCTATGGCTCTGACACCAGTTGTTTGTCTGTGTCAGCCCTTCCTGGTGAACATTTCTGTCAATGTGGGATTCAATAACAGCTCCTAATTTGCAATAATCTGCAAATTAGTCAGCCAGGGGACATTGACATTGGCCTTGACTTCAGACAAGTAAGTGACAAAAAGCAGCAGTCCCAGGACCAGTCCCTGATGGACTCTGTTTGTGACTGGCCTCTTTGTAGAGGTGGTCCCCCCAGTTCTAACTTTCTGGGCTCTGTCTGTGAGCCAGTTGGCTATCTAACAGGAGGGATAAGGGTTTGTACCTAACCTCTTGAGTTAGTCAACAATGCCCAAGTGGGATATTGTGTCAAATGCCTTGGCCAGGTCAAGGTAGGCAGTGTGAACCATTTTGCCCTCATCCATTGCTTTGGTGACTTTCTCAAAGAAGTCCACCAGGTTGAGTAGGCATAACCTGACATTGATGAAAGCAAATTGGGCTGGGTCCAGTGTTTGGAGGTTTACTATGTCTGTTTTGATCATTTCCATGACAATTCTTTCCATGACTTTGCATATGAAACTAGTGAAACTTATGGGTCTGAAAGTTTAAAGAATCTGTAGATCGCCCACCTTTGTGTAGAGGGATGACTGTTGCTGTTCTTCCTTCATGAGGCATGAAGCCTGTTTGGAGGCTACAGTTTAATAGTAATTCCAGAGGGCCTGATAGATCATATTTTGTGCTATTTAGAAGGCATCCTAGGATAATGTCTGGGCCCATTGATGCAGTGCTCTTGGCCTTAGAAGGAGCATTAAGGACCTGTTCCCTAGTGATAGTAGGGGGATTTATATTTTATGACATTTTCTGAGGGAAGGTTGAGTGGAAGAGAGGGATAAAGCTGGAGTTTAATTTGTTGGCCAGTAGGTATGCTGTATCTTCTGGCTCACTATAGGTGGCTCCATTTACAATGAGCTCTGCACACAATTGTGTATTGCCTTGGAGGGTGCTGACACAGGTAAAAAATGCCTTGTGGTTGTCCTTGGCCTGGGAGGCCAAATTTACCTCAAATTTGGCTTTGGCTGACTTTTGTCCTCTGAGTTGTTTGTTTAGTTTGATGAGAGTACTTTTATCCTGTTGGGTGCTGCACCTCCCAATTTTTTGCCATAAGTTTCTTTCTTCTGTTATACAGCCTACTGATTTTGTGATTCCACCAGGGTGGCTTGTTTTTTGAGTTTGTTTTGTACTTCTTCTTGGTGGGTACAGCTACCTCTATGCAGTTATTCACATGCTTGTATAGGGTTTCTGTGAACAATTCTGCTTAGGCAGTAGCATTCTCAGGGTTTATGGGGGCTTTGAAATTTTGCCAGATTATCACGTAATAGCAGGAGGGTAGCCTTAGAGTAGTTCCTGAATATTCCATGATTGATTGGGGTTCCAGGTTTTATTCTTACTTCAAAGGAGACCATTTTGTGATCTGACCTTACCAGAGAAGACATTACACTAGAGGGTGTGCAGCACTCTCCCATATTAGTGAGGACCAGATCCAGTGTGGTTGTACCCCTGGTTGGTGTATTGACAATCTGGTCAAGGGAGTTTGTGTTTACAAAATCCAGGAATTTCTGTGCCTGTACATTTGGTGTCATATAGGATTCGCAGTTAATAGTGGGGTAATTAAAGTCACCCATAGATATGGTATCAGGTTGGATGGTGAGTGTTTCCAATAAGTTTAAATACATGGTATGGGTTTCCTGGGTCATAGAGGGGGCTTGTTGCTTGCAAGAAAATGGTACTGGATTTTGTCTGTGGTGATTTGAACATGAAAAAGCTCAAGTGCATTGTCCTGTTTGACCAGCCTTGAGGTATATTTATTTTTGATATAAATCGAGACACCTCCACCATTAGTGTAGCAGCTGGTCTAAATGTGTGGAAGGCATTATAACCTTGCACTGCCGGTGTGTTCTCCACAGCTTTAAACCATGTCTCAGTGACCGCACAGACATCAGCATTCTCTAGGGTAAAGAGAACTTCAAGGGAGTGGCGTTTTTTTGTTTAGACTCCTAGCATTGAGCAGTAATACCTTTAGACTTTCTTGGTTTTAATTTGCTATGTCAGAAGTACTTTCAGTTTGGCATTGCCTAAAAAATGCACTATGGGGGTAGACAATGTTTAAGCTAATTGAAAGCTTAGAGGGGAGAAGTGCAGACAATCCCTGGCAAAGCAGTGTAGTCTGTTGACCATCTCCTTCCATGCTGACAAATATTGTACCCCCTTAGAATGACACCAGAAACTAAGCCAATTATTAAAGTCAGTCATGTTTTGTTTGTATTGTGGCTTTATTCTTGGAGAATGTAAAATGCTGCTCAGTGCTAGACTCGTACCAGCCTGGGACACATATTCCGAGAGTTACATGATGTCTCTCTTCATCTAGTCTAGGGAGGTATGTCTCAGGTCATTTACACCCACATGGACTATGACAGAATCATACTTTTACTTGTGGTCCAATGACCTGAGTGCATGTGTAATGTGGTGGATCCTAGTCCCTAATAAGCAACTGACTGTGCCTTTCTCCTTACTGAATCTGGTGAGAGGGCCATCAGTGTGTCTCACATTGGAGTCTTCAATGACCAGAATGTTGGATTGTGTGGTGACTTGGCTTTTGGGCTTAGAAGTAGAGGCTTAATGAGATGTGGCTGTATGTGTTGATGTGGGTGTTGTTTTGAAAGAGTGAATTCAGGGCTGCTGAGGGTATTTGTTATGTGTAGTTCATTTAGGAGGTCTTTGAGGTTTAGAAAAGTTACATTTAAGTGCCTCAGCATATGTGGGTCTATGTGTCTGCTTGAATTGTGTGTGATGGGTGCAGCACATGTAATACTGACAACCTTATTGACATTAGGAGTGTTTTTATGTGAGAGCTTTGCCTCCAGTGACATTGTGTAAATACAACTCTCATATATTGTATCAGTTTGTTTGAGAATTAACTGTGTGTCAGTAAACATGAGACAATTTTTACATTGCCTCAGGATGCCCATATCCACCAACCTGGTAATGGAGATAGTAGGAAAGTTCATATCCATGGCAACAGGCCCTTTTTTATTGATTAGAGAGTTGGAGTGAGGATATAAAGCAATGTCAGGAATATCCAGTTTGCAACTCTGGGGGTAGTGCTTGTCAGTGCAAACTAGTTGTCCTGTGTGCAACTAGGTATTGGTGAAATTTCAGTTGTGCTTTTACAGGAAAAATGTCACTCAAGGTGTCTGTGTCTATACAGGGTGCTGCCAAACATTTGAGAGGAAACTAAAAAGTAGACCTTGATGAATTATGGAAAAATCAAGCAGTATTTACTGAAAATAAAGAATCAGCTTGTCCAAAATGATGAAAAGAGGGAAGTCATGTGAATGGCTACTACCAGTGCTGGTCTCACCACAGCTTCAATCTGCTGGGATACAATGCCCCTTTGCTTCTTCTCTCACCATAAGCAAAACATTAGGACCAATCCCAAGAAGAAAAGCAGGCCACAGCCTGTTTGGTGATCCACAGTCTTGTCAATGATGATGCAAGGGTCTGTAGGCTTGTTGTAGCCTTTTCCTGATAGATGTCTTGAATAGCAACCAGACCAATCAGAATCATCAAACACAGACACTCAATGCCCAACCTGAAACAGTCAGGAATCAATGCACTCTGCTCCTTCTCTCACCGGGAGCAAAATATAAGCACAAATTCCAAGTTGGCACATACAGTTATTAGTCCTTCTGGTAGTCATCAGTCTCTAAGAAATAATGTCCCTCTGGTCCTTCTCTCACCAGGAACAAAACAGAAGCACTAATCCCAAGAAGACTACTGACAGGCAGAATGTGGACTCTCTAATAACTGGTGGTCTTGGAGTAGATGCTGCAGATTTTAAATGTAAGATGGAAAAAATGGGTTAATATAAGAGCTGCAGTGTTCACTAAGCAGTTAGATATGAAAGAGGGGGTAACTAAGCTTTAATATTTAAGTGGAGAGCCACAAATTTTAAAAGAACAAGATAGATTGGAAGGAGGTGGGCACTTTGTATTCTGATCCTATAGAATACAGTGGGATGGCTAATAAATTTAAACAGTTGAAGGGGAGTGATTTCACAAAATAATTTTGTGCTTACTCACAACAGCCAACAAAGGGAGACAGGGAATGAGATGTGTAGTCAAATTAACATAAGGGGCAGGCAACTAGAAAGCCAGTTCAGCGTCAGGGTGGGAAAATTTAATTTCTGTATGAGACACAGCTGTGGTATCTTTCCTAGTTTAAGTATACAGTTATAAGCAGAATACAAGTAAAACACAGAGTAAAGAAAACAAATCACAATATACAAAACAGAAGGCGGCAATAAAGTACTATAAAATACAAGAAAGCAAAAACAAACTTACCTTTCCCTCACAGCAAGTTGTGGCAGAGTCTGGGTGAGCTTTCCAGGATACTTTACACTGTTTACATATATGTGCTGAGTTCTCATGATTTATTTTAAAGTTTATTAGTTAATATGTCGGCTTGATTAGGCAGACAATTATATAACACATTTTGGCTACAGTTAGGCCATTTGATGTAACTTGTCTCTCCTTTTTCCAAAATTCCATTGAGATGTATTACTTTAAAACTCATATTAGGTGGTTAGTTTGCACTTTTCATTTGAAGCTGTTTTGCTGATATCTGTGATTAGTTTTAAATGTTCTGCATAGACTGTTACAGAATGAGTTTCACCTTGTTTCTAGTAGGGTTACCACCTGTCCCATTTTGCGAGGGAGAGTCCCTCTTTGGGCAGTTGTGTCCTGCAAAAATATTGTAAAAATGGCAAATGTCCTGAGATTTTAGGACAAAATTATTTCCTATATTTTATGCAATAGTTGCATAAAACAGTTATTCTGTATCTGAAACACCTAAATGGTATAAGAAAAAGCATAAGCAACTAAAACGCTATAAGAATAACCCTTTATTTAGGCAAAAAAAATGAAGTTATGTCCTTTGTACTGGCCGTGGGTATGTTTCAGCCTGCAAAATCTGACATTTGTACCAAAAATGTCCCACTTTGGGCATTTGAAAAGGTGGCAACCCTAGTTAAGCTACAATATTACACTTGGTTTTCTGCATATCTATCAACTGTCCAGATTTTCAGAGAATGTCCAGATTTTTGCATGATGTTTCTGGTCTTTCCCTCATAAAATGTGTGGATTTCTGGCAAATTACAGAGGATTAAAGTCACTAAATAATGGTATAAATTTGATTTTCAGACATTACATCCTTCAGAAAATGTACACTAACCCAAAACCTGCTATTCTACTTTCTAAATTTATAGGAGCAATATTTAAAATGTGTCCCCATTTTTGGCCCTTTGTCCCCCCATTATATTTCTTGTGCTAAGAGGTTGACAGGTATGACCTTTAGCATTTTCTTTAATTTAGTGAGTACTTAATTAGCTAGGTACATATATATATATATATATATATATATATATATATATATTATATACGTCACAAGATGAGTTGCCAACTGGCTCACGGACAGAACCCACATGGTGAGAGTTGCGGGAGCTAGGTCCGACTCTAAACCGGTTACAAGTGGCGTTCCCCAGGGCTCAGTCCTAGGACCCCTCCTGTTCGGCATATACTTCTCAGAGGTACAGGCAAGCACAGGAGCACTATGGCTGACCAAGTTCACAGATGACTGCAAGCTAGGGGCTATAATTGACTCTCCAGCTGACACAGACATCCTACAAAAGGGTCTCACTGAGACGGATACCTGGTGTCAAAATCATGGCCACAAGCTAAATGCCAAAAAGTGCATAGTCATCCCCTTTGGAAAAAACAGGTGTCAGGAATGCTATGGGGTATGGCTAATCGGGGTGGGGTGGGGGGGTGAAATTGTCACCAAATCTGTCAGCCAGCCGGTTGGCAATTTCTTCAGTTTCTTTGTGAGTGGTGCCATCCACTATAATTTCTTTATACAGCTTGGGTATTCCCTTTGAGGTTTTGGATGTAGTTAAAGAATGCCTTATGATTGTCTTTAGCTAAGGATGCCAGTGTCTAGTCTCATAACTTGCTTTAGATGACTTTACAAGTTTTCTGATTTGCTTGTTTATGCTATGTAGGGTAGTCTTCCTTTGCTGAGTATGTTTCTTCTTGTTTTCAGATATCAGTTTCCTTCTTTTGTTTTATACTTTATTTATAATTGCAGTCCAACAGGGTGACTTGCTTTTTGCGAGAGAACACAGTTTTAGTCCTGTATTGTACTGCCAAGTCAATATATTTGCTTAAGTGTCTATATAGGGCATTTGTGTACTGCTCCACATAGGACTCATTGTTGCCTACATTAGCAGGGGCTTTGAAACCATTTATACCATTGCTTAGGAGGCAATAGTTTTCTTTGTACAAATTTTTTTTTTTTGCTCCTGTGGGGGTGTCAGGTTTGATCTTTAATTGAAATGAGATTTATGCTCTAACTTAGCTAGGGTGGGCAGCACACTGGGCGCAGTGCAGTAGCCCCTCCCATGTTGGCAAGTACTAGGTCTAGGACATTTGAGACCTTTGTTGGGGTGCAAACTAACTGTTCCAGTGCATTTGAATTAACAAAGTCTAGGAACCTTAATGCAGTCACGTTTGTGTGTGTGTGTGTAAGTCACCCAGTTGATGGATGGGTAGTTGAAGTCTCCCACGACCAAGGTGTTTGGCTGTATACTGAGTGATTCAAGCAAATCCAGGTAGGTGGTGTGTTTATCCTGGTTCATGTTGGGGGACCTGTTGCTAGCAATGATGTGGTAGGGTGTTTTGCCTATAGTTATTTGTAGCTTAAGAGAGTCTTACTATTTCACCAGTCATGAGGTGTATTTGGATTTAATGAAAATGGATACACTTCCACCTTGCGTTCTTTCACGCTCGTTTTGAGATCTGAACACATGGAAGGCATTGTAGCCCTGCATGGCCGGGATTCTCTCTATCGCCTTGAAACAAGCCTCAGTGACTACTCAGATGTCAGCATCTTCCAAGGTAAGGAGTGCTGCCAGGGAGTGCAGCTTACTGTTCAGGCTCCTAGCAGTAAGCAGCATGACTAGTGTAGTTTTCTAAATCAGAAGTTTTGTTGTTTTGACAAAGCCTAAATAGGCTCTGTGGGGTGGCAAGTGCCTTTGACAATATCCTAAAGCCTTGAGGAGACAGGTGAAGGCCATCTCTGGTGAACCATCAAGGTCTGTTGACCATGTCTTCCCAGGCTGACCGATATTGGATCCCCTTGAAGTGATGTCAGAAGGACACCAGAAGCTAAGTCAATTGTTAAAATCAATAATTTTTTTTCTGTACTGTGGCATTATCCTAGGTGAAGGTAGAATGCTGCTAATGGCTAGGGATATACTTACCTGGGACACATAATCTGAGAGCTCTATAATGTCTCTCTTCATATAGTCCACAGAGGTACAGTGCAAGTCATTCACTCCAGCATGTACTAGTCATAATACTTGACTTGAGAGTGTGCGTGACTTGGCGGATCCTAGCACCTGACAGACTGCTGACCGTGACCTTCTCCTTGTCCAGCCTGCTGAAAGGGACATCTGTGTGTCTCACAACTGAATCGCCTATGACTAAGAAATTTTGTTTTGAAGTGTTTTGTCTTAGGTGCTTGATTGCTGAGTCACTGTTATACGTGTTGTTATGTGTACTGGTGGATTCTGTTCATGTAATAGTATGTGAGGGTTGCCTGTGTTTAGGAGGTCTCTGGTCTTTTGGTAACCAGAGAAATGAATCAGTTTTAATGCAATCTACCAATAGAAAAGCCCCTCACAGAGCTTTTATTCCAGCAATCTCCAACTCAGATGGGTCCTGAGCTACTTCTGCAACAAGGGGGGCCCTCTTAATGTAAGATGTCTAGTTTTAGTGCTCAAGTGATATCAAACAGCCTAGATTTAGCAAGTCTGAATCTAGCCTGTGCTATTTAAGGCAGATGATGCAAAATATACAAGTGCAGGATGAATCAGTCACAGCAGCAAAAAAAGTGTAAAATGAAGTAACAGTTCAGTCTAATACAGTACACAAGTGAAAAAAAATAGGCTTAAATTCTACTTATTTGTTGAAGATTTCAGTGGATGCCTTGGATTCTCTTAGATGCACTTTAGATCTCTGACGAAGGACACCAAACTCTGACAAACTCCAGTAAACTGTTTAGCCTGTGTCTACTTACTATAAATGTAGATGTTCGAGTGTCTTCACTGTTGCAGTAATAGTCATATTTTAGCGATAGCCCTTGGCCGTACTGAGTACCAGAGACTTAATTCTCTCCTCTGTGGCTGGTAGATAGTCTGCACCTGATGTCAGGACATGTGAATATAAGACTTGTCAGCCAGTGTCATTTTTCAGGTCTTCTTGCCGCAACAAAGAGAGGAGCCCCCAGGAGAAGCTTCAGGCCTGGATTACAAGACACCCAAAGGACCCCAGTGTGCAAGGAAAAGGACCCTAAAGACCTAATGAGAAGGAGAGAAAAGCAGGGGCAGTTAAGTGACAGGAAAGGGGTGCCCACCCCATGCTGAAGGCATAATAGTGAGGGGATGGAGAGAGAGAAGAAATGCTGAAACAGTGAAGACACTCGAACATCTACATTTGTGTTAAGTAGACACAACAGTTCATATTGTATCACTACTGGAGTAACAACTCAATGCTAGGAGTCTCAACAAAAAACTGCACTTCCTGGAAGCTCTCCTAACCCTGGAGAATGCTGATTTGTTTGCAGTTACTGAAACATGGTTCAAAGCCATGGAAAGCACTCTGGCAGTACATGGCTATAACACCTTTCATACATTCCAACCACCCACCGAGCATGAAAGAGAAAAATGTGGGGGTTTATCTGCCTACATAAAGAATAAGCACACCTCAAGGCTGGTCAAACAATATGACATACTGGTGCTACCCCATGTCCAACTAACCATGGGAAAAATCCATTACCATATTCTTGCTAGCTATAGGTCCCCCACCATGAACCATGGGACAGATACATCATACCTGATGTTACTATATTCACTCACCATCCAGCACAATGCCATACTGATGGGTGATTTTAACTACTCCTCCGTTAATTGGGAGGCATACATGATCACAAATATGTAGGGTCAAAGATTTCTTGACTTGTAAATTCAATTTACAAATGAATACCTCCATTTTTTAAGAAGGGTGAAAAATATTAAGCTTCCTCCTCATATTCTGTCCACCTTCTGTAGAGGTACAATAGAGAGCATCCTCACCTGGAACTTCACAGTGTGGTTTGGAAGCTGAGGGCTGCAGAGAAGGTAACAGGTTCCAGTATTCCATTGATACAACATCTTTATTTTGCAAGAAGCATCTGAAAGGCCACCAGAATAATACAGGACAACATACATCCTGCACATGAACTGTTTAAGCATCTGGCATTGGGCAGGAGATATCGCAGCATCCGCTGCAGGACTACAAGATTCAGTAACAGTTTCTACCCTACAGTAATTAGACTTCAGAACTCAGGCACTAGTCCCAGGGGTCTGGACACAAAATAAGTAATTTTTTATTTATTTGTGTAATATATACTTACATATATTCCAAGTAAATGCAATCAGTATTATTTTATTCACTCAAGTGCAATATTAGACAAATAACTTAGGCATTTCAATCTGCAGTGTGTTTTGTGTTTTTTAAATAGGGTAGTTAATTTAACTTAGGGGAGGGTATTCTTTTTGTATGAGTGTTGGTAAATGTCTCTGCTCTTTCTTGGGTGTATTGGGAGTAGTATTGTATTTGTTAGTTATGTTTATTTCTCTACTTGTATGTGTAGTTTCACTTTCCTTTGTAATCTCAAGAATCAAGCTGATGCATGAAATTTCATTTAGGCATCACATGTGTAGTTCTAAATGACAATAAAGTTTATTTTGACTTTGACAAATGCCCTGAAACAGCTAGTCTGCACTCTCGCTAGGGGAGCAAGTATCATATATGGGGGAGTGCTGCACTCCCCTAGTGTGATGTCCTCATTGATAAGATCAGATCACAAAGCAGTCACCCTCGAAATAAAGGTAAAACTAGTCTCCCACCTAACCAGAAACATTTTAAGAACTTGTCTAAGGTAAATAACTCCCTATTAAGGAATGGCATAGTTTGTTTCCAAACAACCCCAAATCCAGAAAGCACAGAAAACTATGCAGAGGTTTGCACAAAAGCCCTCCATGACCATATAAGCAACTGGATTGAAACAGCAGTACCAGACAGAAATAAACCCAGGTCAAACTGCAAAAACAAACTACCCTGGTGGGCTAGTGGTATTAACAGGTTGTACAATAAAAGAAAGAAAATCCTGTTGAGAAGTAAGAGGGAATGATCACAAAAGAGCAAAAAGTCTCATTAATCTAAACAACTGAATCGCGGAACTAGTCATGTCTCTGAAAGCAGATAACTATAAGGCATTTTTCAGTTATGTCCGAAATTTTAAGGGCAACACCCAACAATGTGCAAAATTAGTTGTAGACAGCATCACTTATACTCAGCCAGAAGATATAGCAAATCTGCTGGCTGACAAATTCAGTTCAAATTTCACCTCTCAATCATCTCCACTTCTCCCCCAAGAAATACCCTCCATCACTTCACTGCCAATTATCACCAAAGAAGAGGTTGCTGGTGCACTATCCAAAGCTAAAAACATGGCTTCAATGGGGCCTGATGATATACCAGGTTGCCTCTTAAACAACATATCAGGACTTATCAAGCCCATTAGAATCTCTATTTAACTTCAGTCTCTAGACTGGCTTTGTCCCAGAAGAGTGGAGGACAGTAACATTCATCCCTCTGCTCTGCTTAAAGGGGGACCATCTACTAACCCAGGAAATTACAGACCTATAAGTTTGACTAGTTTTATATGTCATCATCAGCCCCCCCCCTTTTTCCCCATTTTTTACATGGGGTTGGAGTATTGTGTTAAATGTTGCCATCTCTCTCGATTGAGTGTCACACTCCTGCCTTCTTTGACACTCATGCCTGACTGTCGCAGATCTTTCACACAATCCACCAACCTTTTTGCTAGACATCTTCATTTCCTCCTACCTTCTTCCTGTCTGTCCCAAATATTCTTCACCAGATTGTCTTCTGCTTTTCTACACATGTGTCCGAACCACCACAATCTGTTCTCTTTGATCTTTTAGCAATTGGAGCTACTTTGGCTTCTGCTCTTATGTCCTCATTTCTTCATTTGTCCCACAGTGTGCATTCTACCACCCTTCTCATGCACTTCAATTCCATTCAATCTAGCTTTCTCATCTACTCTGCCTTTACTACCCGGGTTTCTGTACTATACAGTAGTACTGGTCGCACCACTGTCTTGTACACCTTACATTTCAGCTTCTTTGGCATTCTTCTGTCATAGACTACATCTGAGACTCTGTGCCAGTTGGCTGCAGCCCCTCTGACTCTAGCTTTGACCTCTTCATTCAGACTTCCCTTCTCCTCAACCACCCCTCCCAGATACTTGAAGCTATTTACCTGTTCCACTATCTTCCTCTCTATCTCAATTATCAGCTACTTCTGATTTCCCCAGTTTGCTGCCATTACCAGTGTCTTATTTGTGCTTAGTGTTATCCCATGTAACCTCAGTTTTGCATTCCATTCCCCTATCCTTTGCTGAAATTCTTGCTCAGAGTCTGTCCGCAAAGCCACATTGTCTGCATCAGGGCTTTTTTTGGGCCGGTATGCACCAGTACGGCATACCGGCACCTCTGCTACCCTGTTTCTTTAAAAAAAAAAAAAAACTTTCTTCTTTTAAGGGTGTTCTTCTTTAAGAACGCCCTTTGCGTCAGGTCTCACAGATGCAGAAGACCTTCTGCATTTTTGTGATGTGCGACCGATCGTTTACATCTTCCTGGTTTGCGTGTGTGGAATTTGAATTCCTGAAGACATTTGGACTGTGAACCATGACCCGACAAGTGAATGGTAGGTGTGCTTATGTGTTTAAGTTTTTAAGAGGCGTGTGTGTGTGCGTGTGTGTGTGTGTGTGTGTGTGTGTGTGTGTGTGTGTGTGTGTGTGTGCGTGTGTATGTATAAGAAGTAGGTAGGTCTGTGTGTGTGTTTGTGTATAAGAGGTAGGTAGGTAGGTCTGTGTGTATGTGTATATATAAGAAGTAGGTAGATCTGTATGTGTGTTTGTGTATAACAGGTAGGTAGGTGTGTGTGTGTGTGTGTATGTGTGTGTGTGTGTGTGTGTGTGTGTGTGTGTGTGTGAATGAGTGAAATGTCCAGATTTTTGCAAAATGTCAAGATTTTAGTCTCACATCTGTGGTCTGTTTCTCATAAAACTGTATTTTTCTGGCAATCCCTGGCAAAATCACTGAGGATTAAGGCAGCAAATAATGGCAGACATTTGAGCTTTAGACTTCAAATCCTTCAGAAAGTTTATACTAATGCAAAACTCATTGTTCTATCAACTTTCTAAGTTTGTAAGAGCAATATTTAAAAGGTGTCCCTATTTTTGGACATTTGTCCCCCCATTATGTGTGCCTTTGTCCAGATTTCCTGCTCTAAAAGGTTGAGAGGTATGGGGGGGGTCTAAGAGGGAGGTAGGGGTGTATGTGTGTGTAATACCTCTCAACTGTACAGATTTTCACAAAATGTCCAGCTTTTTGCCTTATATTTTTGTTTTTTTCCTCATAAAAATTGCCTTTCTTTTTTTTTTTTGAGAACTCATCGGGATGATCTAAGGATTAAACATACTAACTAATGGCATGTATTTGAGTTTAGTTTCAGACTTCATATATTTTAGAAAATGCACTCTAACACAAATCCTGTTATTCTAGCAACTTTCTGAATTTATAAGAGGAATATTTAAAATGTGTCCCTAGTTTTGGGCCTTTGTCCCCCCCATTATCACCGGCTTTGCCCAGACGTCTTGTGCTAAGAGTTTGAGAGGTATGGTGGGTGTATGTGTAAGAGATAGGTAGCATACCCCTCAACTGCCCAGGGTTTTGCAGAATGTCCAGATTTTTGCCCCATATTTTTTTTCCTCATCAAAAGATTGAATTTGCTAAATAATGACAGATATTTGAAGTTTAGACTTCATATCCTTTAGAAAAATGCATTCTAACACAAATCTTCTTTTTCTAACAATTTTCTAATTTCATGAGATAAATATTTATAATCTGTTCCTATTTATTTTAGACTTTGTCCATATTTCTTGCATTAAAAGGTTGAGGTGTGTGTGTGAGACAGTGAAATGCCCGAGTTAGGGTTAGCGGGTGGTTAGTAATTTGCTTAGGCTCAAAGCCTGTACCTTAGCTACAGGAAACAAGAACCTGAATCCTCTACCCCAAATATGTAACTGTTTTGCTTAGTAAATGGTATCACTGTTGTGTGTTTCAAGTTTTAAAGAAATGTTAATAGCACACCAGGTAGCATACTTTTTCTTTGATGCAGAAGGCTGTGGGTTCTATTCCCACAACATGTAGATGGATTGCTGATACTGTGTTGGATTTTAAGAGGGTGGAGTGCTGCAGTCCTGAGTATGTCCTCCTTTGGAAAAGATGCCTGGTAACCGTGAACCTGTTTTAGTTTCCCATTCATTCCCTATTGCAATATTGCCAGCTTATTTTTAATGCAACATAGGCAATTTATTCTTCAAGGGCAGCAGGTAGTGAATTTGTAGATGAAATACTCAAATATAAAGTTTTTTGCTAGCAGCAACCTTTTCATTAGTCACAGTCAGATCTCTTGAATGTGGAATTATTTAGATGACTTTTACTTCTGCAGAGACGGTGCATATTGACTGATATTGGTGGGTTTAATGACAGACGTTTGAGTGGCCTTTTATGGTTGAAATGTTCTGAACTGGGCAGTTTGGCATTACTGGTTCATATGTTTTGTTTCTTTGCTTACTGGCTATAAATCTAAAACATGGTCTAACAAGTGGTGTATTATACAAAGGATATAATTTAATTATTATAAATGATAATTTAATGCAATCAGGAAGATGAATCAAAGAAATTTTGCATGGTCCTAAAAATGTGTGGAAGGGGTCTATGATTTAAAAACAGCCCAAAGCTAAACTTAATCTGCCACTGGCCAGATACATTTTCTTTGAATGTGGGTTTCAATGCTGTTTCAATGAATGTGAGTTTCAAAGTCACAGAAGTTTTCATTGTGAGACTGTATTGCTTTGTTTAGCAAACGTCTATCAGTGTTTGTGCTGGAAATTTTGAAATAAAAGTTTTAAATTAAATCCAAATGTCTGTAATCATTGTAGAAGTAAAGCAGAAAGCAGTACGCACACTGAGACTTTTGAACAGTGTTTATGGCAACTGGGGAGAAATAGCAAAATGATGGGACACAGGAATGGCTGCACTGGGGGGGGGGGCTGGGGGCTGGGGGGTTGACCCAAATGCAACATATGCGTATCACCACCTGTTTGTTTACAAAAAAAGCACTGGTCTGCATACAACAACTTTGTTGATCTGTCCCATCCATCCTGGTTGCTAATGCAGTCTATCACCAGTATGAACAGCAGTGGACTCAGAGCTGAACCCTGGTGCCCAACCACTCTCAATGGGAAACCCTCTGTGAGGCCGAACACTGTTTGTACTTGATTCTTGCATCCTTGTACATATCCTGCACTAATTCTATTAATTTTTCTGTGACTTTGAACCACCACAGTACTGCCCAAATCAGTTTCCCTGGGACCTTGTCATATGCTTTGTCTAAGTCTAGGAATGCCCACTTGGACTCTTTCTTTATCTCTAGCCTCTTCTCAACTATCTGTCTCACTACAAACATTGGGTCTGCTAGTCTTACTTTCTACTACTCTGTGTATCCATTTATCAATTACTCTCTCCACAACTTTCATGCAACGTGACAGGTGTTTGATACCTCTGTACTTCCCACAGTTGTGGATGTCCCCTTTATTCTTGTACACTGGCATGAATATGCTTATTCTCCAGTCATCTAGGATATGCCTTTCTCTCCACACCTTGCCTCTCAACCTCTTAGTGTAAGAAAACTGGAAAAAGCCTGACATAATGGTGGAATAAAGGCCCAAAAATCAGGACAGATTTTAAATATTGCTCTTATAAATGTTGATAGAATAACAGGATTTGTCTCAGCATGTGTTTTTCTGAAGAATATGAAGTCTGAAATTCAAATGTATGTCATTATTTGGTGACTTTGATCCTCAGATCATCCCAGGAATTTGCTAGAAAACCAGAGATTGTATGAGAAGCACACCAAAATATGAGGCAAAAATGTGAACAGTTGACCACAACTATGAGTACCCTCAGCAGCCACTTCTCTCCTATCTCACCCAACATCTTTATCATATCTGCTGGGACCCCTTCTGTGCTTGCTACTTTCCCTGACCTCATTTTCCTTAGTGCTATTCTTACTTCTTCTAGGGTGGGCTCCTCCTCCTCTCTCATTGTAGGCTGTTTCTGGGGCAATACAGCTTCTGTGTGGTTTTCTTCATTCATAACTTGCTGGAAATACTCCTTGCATCTGCCTTTGATGTCCTTTGGGCTGTTAAGGTCATCATTGCTGGCATCCCTTATGAAGACTGCCCGACTATTTTCTTTATCTTACTGTCATTATGTAACAACCTGATATAGTTTCTTTGTGCCACCTACTGAATCACTTTCCAGAAGTTGGTAGAGTGCCTCTGATGCCATGTTTTTTGCTACTGCAACTGCTTTCTTAGTTTCTTTGTTAGTCAGCATTCCTTCCTAGCCTAGTCTGTCTTTTCTATTGCCTATTTTTTCCTGAAATCCTTTCTTTTGTTAAATTCCTGGACGTCTGCATTCCACCATCAGTGTTCCTTATGTACCTTATTTCCATATCTGACTCAGACAGATATCTGTTCTGTAGTCCTCACACATGCTGTTTTGAGGTACTGACATTCTTCTTCAACTTCATCTATTTCCTCCTTTCCTTGGGGTGCTAGAGCCCTGAGTAATTCCTTGAACTGTTGTGCTTTCTCTCCAGTCGACTTCCAGGTCTTAAGCCTGGTCTCTGTTGACTTTAGGGCCTTCTCTGACCACTGCTTGCAGCTGATTGTAGCAACCATTGGTTTGGCTGTTACTGGTGGATAGAATTGCATTAGAGACCCAGGACAGAGTGCTGCTCACTATATTTTTATCTGTGACTACATAACTGTCAGCTGAGGTCCCTTCTCACTGATGTTTTTCCAATTGGCTCAGTATCTGCATATAGTAGTAGTTGGGTCAAGACATATAATTTCCTGTATGCAGTAGCTATTTGCTCAGTTTGTTTTTTGTAAGTTTTATAATATATCATTACCATCTCAAAGTGCTTACTCCTCTCTGTACTCTTCTTTTCCAGACCTAACACCACTCTTATGTATTCAACTCCGGTACCACCTTTATCATACTTATAAGAAAAGCGCAGTCCGGGTCTGAACTGTCTGCAAACAGCTAAAGTTAACTTTGAGTATGTGTTTACCTGTTTGAGCCAATATTCATTTTCCCCTGGAGAGCACTCTGCTTTGGCTTGTAAGCAGCCCCCCCCCACAAACACACTCATCTTCCATTTCCTCTCTTTTTCCCTTCTGTTAACAAATAGTATCTATAACTGATAAATACTGTGTGTTTGTTAATTTAAACTGAGACCACAATAGCCTACTGATACAAGGTTATCCTGTTTTTCCACCTGAGAAATGGTTAAGAAATGACTTACAGTTTCAGAGCAGTCCTTGGTCAGGTCTGATTGTTTCTTAAACACAAACTTGTCTTTGCTTTGGCTCATTAGCAGCAGTACAAAAGAACTGCCTGCTCATACCCTTGTTCTCCCCCTCCCCCTTCCCTGTTTATTACCTTAAGCCAATCCCAAAGTTAATAAATATTACCTGTGGCAGGCACCATTTTTAAAACTACAACCACCCTTTGAGCACCTTATGTTCGGCTCTGCCATAAAACTTATTAAAACTGCCTGAACTGGGGCACAGCTAACTGATAGTTTGTGGAAATACAGGGTATCTACCTGTGCCTCCACATCCACTATCATATGTTCCTTTATCAGTTTACTCTGTTACCTGATTGTTTCCAGCCCCTCATAAGAGCAACTAACAGGGTCTCTACCTGCTTCGCTCCCCACCCTGCCCCCTATTCCCTCCTGCCCCCAGTGGTCCTACCTTTATTACACTCACAAACCCCTCCCATCTTTCCAATAGCCAACCATGGCACTAAACCCAACACTACCACCTCCATCTTCCCACTACTATCACTCCTCCTCAGCTACCATGTATAAGCATACCATACCTATGCCCACTGCATGCACTCTCCTTGCATATCTTACATCCTACCAAAACTCCATCATTCCCCCACTCAACCACTATCACTGTACTACTACTCACACTACCACTCATGTCTCACCCTCACTCAGCTCACCTCCCACCAACTCAAGAACCACCCCTATGCATCCCCCCGCATATTCTAGCAACTATATTACTCAAACATAAAGCATCCATACAACTTAACATAGTAACTCTCCCACCATATAAAGTTTCACTAATAAACAAACACATTCAAAAACTGAGAAGACTAATAACCCCATGCATATCAAAACTAGCCCTAAGTGGAGACATCCACCCCAACCCTGGCCCTACCATCTCCAACCCCAATCCTCATAAACAGACTAGAAGCCACAACTTCTCCCATATCACAGCCAATAGAAAGCCAAGTGACTTCCTTATACTTAGCCTAAATATTAGAAGTATATCCAACAAAGTCCATGAACTCCATGCCACCATAGACTTGTACTCCCCAGATATAGTCATTCTGACAGAAACCTGGCTAAAACCTCACATTACCAGTGAGCAAATCCTCCCTACCAGTTACGGCATACTAAGAGTAGAACGGCTAAACAAGAAAGGAGGCGGTGTAGCTATAATATTTAAACAGCATCTAAACATCCAGATCTTAAAATCATCAGCTCCACAAATAAGCAATGAAGAAATAATATATACCAACCTCAAAATAAACCAAAACTAAACCATCAACATAATTGGATGCTACTTCCAACCTGGCCAAAACATCCCTTCACTAGAAAACCTCCTCAGCTGGTCTACCCACCATCTCCCCCAAGAAACTATCATTTTAGGTGATTTCAATATTGACTGGCAATCCTGTTCTGTCAACCATCCAACCCATCATGTAAACCGTCATGGCTTCATCCAACCCAACTAGTCCAGTCGCCAACCAGGATAAATAAAAACTCCAGCAAGCACACTACCCTGAATTGGATACTAGTCAGTAAGAGCCCCCAGTCATATATAACAGGCTGCCAGATAGCCTCAGTGATCACTTCCCAACATTCCTACTAACAAAATACCTATACCAAGCTAAACCTGTCATCTACCGTCAACTACGTAAAAAACTAAACTTTAACCCACTCACATTCATCTCATCCCTCAAAGAATGTAACTGGCATCCTCTAAAGTACCTCAGTCTTGATGACGCAGTTGAATTTTTTAATACTACCTTCCTGAGCATCCTTAATTACCATGCCCCCATGAGACTTTCCAGAACCAAAGCACAACCCTCCCCATGGCTACAGAAAGCCACTAAGTCAGAAATGAAAAACAGGGATAAAGCCTGGGAGAACTGGCACAAAACCAAAACCCCCTCAACTAGACAGAAATTCCTATAACTACACAATAGAGTCAAAAAGCTAATAAAACAGGACAAATTCCAATGCTACCAGTCTGCCCTAGACTCCTCCAAACACAGCCCAAACAATTCTGGTCCTCCATAAACTCCAACCTCCACCCAGGTAAAGTCAGTACCCCTCCTCCTAACATCCCTCACTCCTCCGAAAATATTGCTACCTCATTCAACACACACTTCACACAAACCATACTACCACTAGCTAAACAACACAACCCCCCCTCCCCTCCAACCCACACCTTCAACTAGTAATCTCCCCACTGCCTTCTCTTTTTCTCCTGTACCTACCACCAACATAAAAAGAATTCTTAACTAAACTTAAGCCCACCAAATTAGCAGCAGACATCCTCCCAAGTGAATACCTACAAATTACAGCTGATGCTCTGGCCTACCCAGTATCCATCTTGATTAACCAATCTCTGTCAGAAAGTTACATTCCCACACTATGGTAAGTATCACATATAATTCCCCTCCACAAAGGTGGCCCCTCCACAGAACTAACCAATTACTGCCCCATAGCTATTCTTTCTCAACTCTCCAAAATGCTAGAGAGATGCATTCACTCTCAGGTCTCAAACTACTTCCTTACTAACAACCTCCTTTCCAACACTCAGCATGGTTTCCAACCAGACCATAGCACCACCACTGTCTTATTCTCCTTTACTAACATTATCCTTCAGCATAAAAACAATGGTTATATCTCCTCTGCTACTTTCCTAGACCTATCTAAAGCATTTGACATGGTCCCACACAAACAACTCATCTCTGTCCTCAATAACCTATTCTTCTCTCAATCAGTCACCAACTGGTTTCAGAGTTACCTGTCAGACCGCCAACAATCCGTTGTATGGCAGAATGACATATCTCCCCAACTACCTGTCTCTATAGGGGTTCCCCAAGGATCCATCCTTGGACCCCTACTCTTCCCTATTTTCACTAATAATATAGCCTTTGCCACCAAACATGGCACACTCATACAATATGCAGATGACTCAACCATCATCTGCTCAGCCCAGTCCCTACACAAACTGCAAAAATTCACACAGGAAGCCTTTTCCTCTGTTGAAACTTGGTTATCCGATGCCCAATTAATTCTCAACCCAAACAAAACTAAACTATTCATCTTCCAACCCACCAAACATACTCAAAACAACTCTGACTTTAACATCACAGCAAAAGACAACACTACTATACACCCAACAGAACACACAAAGTTGCTAGGAGTGGAAATAGACAATAAACTAGAATTTGGCATTCACATACCCATGACCATAAAAAAAGTCCACAAAAAAACTAGGAGCATTATACAGAAATAAGCAACTTCTCACCAAAGCATCAAAGATTTCAGTAGCAAATTCCCACCTTAGCTCCACTCTACTTTATGCCTCCCCAATATACACCAACCTAAGGCAATGCAATCTAAACAAGCTAGAGACCTGCTACAACAAAATCGCCAAATTTGCCACAGGGGCATCCTACCGTAGTAACCACTGTCTCTCACTTGCTGAACTGGGCTGGCTTGACCTCCCTCACCTCCTTCAGTGGTATCAACTCACACTCGCCCACAAACTAGTAAACCATCCACTAAAAGTCCCATCCCTCCAGAATCTACTCCAACCCTATCGTACCACCAGACCACTAAGATCTAACAAGAAAAATCACTTGCAGATCACTAAAGCCAATAACTCTGCTGGTGAAGCACTATTCTCTTGTACCATAGCCAAATTATGGAACTCCCTCCCACTCACAATTACCTCCATACCATCATGCACCCACTTCAAAACTTTACTAAAAGTGCACCTAAAAACATGCTGGCTGTGACCTTGCAACTCCCACTCTAATATCACCCACCCCATCCACCCACTACCTTTCTTTCCACCCCACTAACTACCTTGATTATAGCAAGCTCGAATGCTCATAAGCCTACTACTTATTATACAGCAGGAACTTCTTATTGTAACAATTGTTAATGTCTGTTATGTACTTCACAGATAAAGATTCTAGTTGTCTACTGATGTACTATGTTCTTCATCTGTAACTATGTTTGTAATTGTTAATTGCTATGTTAATCAAATTGTTAATTGCTATGTAAATCCAATGTAACTACTGTTTGTATATTTTAACTGTGGAGCTTTTCTCCCCGGGCCTCTGCTGAAAATGGACCTACGTCCAGTTGGACACTCCCGGTCAACAAATGTAAATAAATAAATAAATAAAATATGTTGTGGTCTGACTGCTTCAGTGGGATGACTTTGCAATCACTGATTCTTCCCCAGTGCCCTTTCCTTACTAGGAGGAAGTCTAGCTGAGTTGCATGTTCGCCACTCTTGTATGTGATCTTGTGACTGTCGCTTTCTAAACCATGTGTTGGCTACTATCAAGCCATTTGCCAGACAGAAGTCTAGAATGACCTCTGTTTATTCTTGTTGCCACACCCATATGGACCAAGGTAGTCCTCATATCCTGTTCTGTCTGTCCCAATATGAGCATTCAAGTCACCCATTATCAACACCAACTCCTGTTGTCCTGCTTTATTTAGTAGGTCCTACAATTGCTGTCCGAATACACTCCCTTCCTCACTATCACAACCCTGCTGTGGGACATAAGGCAGCATTCATAATCTCAGTCTTTCATTACACTGGAGTCTGATTGCCATGAGTCTGTCACTAATTTTGATTATATCCCTCACTGCAGTCTGAAGCCTGTCTCTCACCACAATTCCCACACCATTTCTAGCTTGTCCCCCTCCTGAATAGTAGACTCTGGATCCCAAGCAAAGTGGCTTTGCTGCACTGTCCTTCCATCTTGTTTCTTGGATACATAGGATGGCCAGCTTCCTCCATATCATCATGCCATCTACTTCCAAGCTGCATCCTGTCAGTGAACCTACATTAAGTGTAGCAGTTCTCAGTTTATATAATGTAAGGCCATGGAAGGAATGATCATGGACTTGATAAATAATGACATAGGAAACCTCCAAACACTAGACCCAATCCAATTCGGCTTTGTCAAGGGCAGGTCATGCCTACTGAGTCCGGTGGATATTTTTGAGAAAGTCACTAAGGCCATGGATGAGGGTTAAACAGTACATACCACCCACCTCAACCTGACCAAGGCATTTGACAGAAATCACCACTCAGGTATTATAAATGCACTCACAAAACCGAGCTTAAATCCCTACATCACCAGATGGATAGCCAGCTGGCTCACAGACAGGACACATGTGGTTACAGCTGGTGAATCCAAATCCAGAATGAGGCCAGTTACTAGTCGTGAGCCACAGGGCTTAGTGCTGGGATCACTCCTGTTCAGAATATACTTCTCTGAAGTCAAAGCTAATGTGGAAGGCCTCTAGATGACAAAGTCTGCTGATGACTGCAAGCTGGGGGCAATCACTTAATCCCCCAGTAATGTAGATATCCTTCAGGGGGTCCCCTTCACATTGCCGACACTTCAAAATGCCAAATTTCATATGGCCAAGACCATATGATCGACATTTGAAATGTCGACAATGTGGAACCGGCATCTCCGTACAGTGTGGAATGGAAAGATTTCCATTCCTGCACTGTAGTGCGATCTCGGAGTTGGTATATTTAAGTTACGGGGGTGGGGGTGCAGGGAGACCTGCCCCCCTGCTAGCAGTGTTTAGGTAAGTGTTTTTTGTTTTTACTTTTCTATTTTATATGTTTGACATTTCAAATGTCGATCATATGGTCTCAACCATATGAAATTCGTCATTTTGAAGTGTCGAACATATGAAGTAGATCCCCTTTAGGAGGGTCTAGATCAGACAAATGATTGATGCCAGAACCATGAAATAAAACTAAAAGTGAAAAAATGCATTTTCAAACCCATTGGGAAGTCAAATACCCCTGCAAATTACAACATCGATAGCACACCCCTAAGAGCAGACTCAGAGGTGAAAGATCTAGGTATACAGATAGATAGTAGCCTGAACTTTGAACGCCTTGTGTCCACAGTGTGGAACAACTCATGATTAAAGGTATGGCATCCAGATCCAAGGAAATTATAGTCCTGCTGTACTCAACTCTCATTAGACCAATAATTGAGTACAATACACCATTTGGCATGTAGCTGACTAGGCACTTAGCAGCTGGAGCAACCTCAGATGTTCCTCACAATGAAAATACATGATGTAAGCAACATGTCCTATGTGGAGCAACTAAAAGCCCTATCCCTTTACTCTGTCTCCTAATGGCTATTAAGGGGTGACCTATGCCTGACCTACAAGGCACTCACAAATCCAGCCATGATTGAGCTGCTACACATTCGCAAGTCCAACAGCATGAGGGTCACTCGATCTAGGGATGTAAACTTAGTGAATGACTCAAACATGTTGGATTGACATATATGTCTCAGAGACTGCCTCTCCTTTGGAACAGGCTTCCTATTCCTGAGCCCTTTCCTGGCCATCTTCAAAAGCAATGGCTAGAGAATTGCAAATTCACATCTTGGATAGCACCTATGTCCCTTATGGACATGGGCAATCTGTAAGATATTCAAAACATAGACACAAATCCATGCCATTTTCTTGCTCTAGGAGCCATGTACTGTGTAAAACCGGGTGACATTGGCTAGGCTTGTAAGGGCTCTTATGGTGTTAGCCTAGTAATCTTCTATGAACCATATGGGAGTATTCTCAAAGCTGAGAAAGTGGGAGGCTGGAAGTAAAGACATGATTTAAGCAGAAGCTAGAATGCCCTGCAGGACTACAGAAGCAAATCCAGACTTGGTTTTGGAGAAAATAAAAAGAATATAGTGTTTGGTAAAGCTAATGGTGTGAGCAGAGGACCAGGTGGCAACCTCATAAATTTCCCTGGTGGGAACCCCTCTAAAAAAGCACTGATGGTGGAAGTAGATCTGGTGGCATGAGATTTGATATGAGGTGGAATCTGCTTTCCATAAATGCTTGTAACAAAAGGCAATAAAGTTGAAATCAACTTAGAAATGGTTTCTTTGCTGATGTTATTTCCCACCTTGTTACTAGCAAAGGCTACAAAAAAATTGGTTGCACTTTCTAACCATTTTGGTCCTGTGCAGGTAGTATCTGACTTGCTTGTGAACGTCAAGTGAATGAAAAATATGTTCTTCCCTATTATGAGGATTTGGAAAGAATGCTAGGAGGTGAATCGACTGAGTAAAGGTAAATTCAGAAACAACCTTTGGCTTGAATGAGGGATTAGCCCTGGCAGAATCACTGTCCAGGTGAAAAATAAGGAAGAGTTCAGTGCACATGACTGTTTGGAGTTCTGAATCTCACCTGTCTGAGGTAATAGTCACCAAGGAGGCTATTTACCAAGAATGAAATTGAATGTCATCTGTAGCAATAGGTTTGAATGAGTTCAGAGTCTGCTGTTCCAACACAAAATTGAGATCCCAAAGAGGAGAAGGAACTCTTCTGTAAAGCCTCAGAATGATAACACCCTTAAGAAACTACTTCATAAAGGGTTGAAAGAGAGCAGGAGGGTAGGCAGGTGGATATGGTTGAAGAGTGAATTTTAACAGATGAGTAGGAAAGGTCAGAGTTGAATAAATGAGAATGGTAAACAAGCACATTGTTGATGTATGATGAGCGTGGGAAGATATTTTGTTGTTGGAACCAAACAGAAAAACTTTTCATTTTGATGCATAAATTTTTCTGGTACTAGGTTTTCTAGCTTCTTTCAAGATGCCTAGTGCATCCTTGTCCAAAATGAGGCCTTGAGAAGCAGTTAAGTGAATTAATCCTGCTGTCAATCACAAGGTGCTGAGATTGGGATTTATTATAGAACCTCTGTTTTGTGTCAGAAGGTCCAATGGTTGAGAAAGCAACCATGTTTTTCCCCTGCTCAGGCTGTGCAATAGAGGGAACCAACGTTGCCCCTGTCAAAAGGTGCAATCATTATCACCCTTGAAACTTTCTCCCTGGTTTTTAATAATGACCTGAGGGTGAGAGGTATGGGAGGAAATGCATAAAGAAACAGACCTGTACATGGAAAGGAGAAGTCATCTGTTCTCCAGGCCTCTGGATGTTTGGCCATTGTACAAAATTTTTGGAGCTAACTGATTTTGGCTGAAGCAAAAAAATCTATTTCTAGCATACCCCAAGTAAGATGGAGGAGTTTGAATATGCTGTTGTTCAGGGTCCAGTCATGATGCTTTACTTCTGACCTTCTGAGGTGGTCTGCAAGAGAGTTGTTTTCCATTGGCAGGCTTTGGGCTAAAAGGTGAAGGCCAAGTCTTGTCCATTGTCTCATAATGACATAATTAGGTAGCACAGAAGATAAGAGTCCATGTGCCCCCCTCCCCCGCTTGTTTATGTACTACATCACTGTGGTGTTGCCTGACTTTACAGGAGAGACCCTGGTTTCCAGAGTTCCTTGAAAGTTAGGATGCAGTCATCATTTCCTCTAGATTTATGTGATTTTTATGAAAGTTTTATTCTCTATTTACTTGAGCTTGGAAGCCATTGGAATATGCTCCCCATGCCAGGTCTTAGGCATTTGTGGTCAGAATCCGATTTGGGTGAGAGATCCTGAAAGATACCCCTCGGTTTTGATTGCAAGCAGAGATCCACAACGTTAGGAATAATTTGTCAAAGTTTGTTGTAGGGCAGAGAGAATCTTCTCTACAGAGTCTTTTTGGATCAGGCAGTCATCTAGGTAAGGGTAGATCTGAATGCCCTTGGTCCTGCATTGTACTATTACTGGAGTCAGGCATTTGGTGAATACTCTGGGTGCAGTAGATAAGCCAAAAAGCAAGGCAGAGAATTAATAAGGATTTCCATCTGGTTTGAAATGCAGATGCTTTCTTTGAGATTTTGCAATGGAAATGTGAAGGTAAGCATGTTTTAGATTCAAGGTGACCATGTTGCAAGGAGCAGTCATAGGCAGGAACTTTGCAGAGTAAGCATTTTGAATTTTGGGACCAGAAGAAATCTGTTTAGTCTTCACAAATCTAGTATAGGCCTCCCAAGTTCCCTGTTATCTTGGAACAAGGAAGAATCTTCAGTGATATCACCTTCCCCTTTCCTGGGAGCGTACTTCTTCTATGAAGCCTTGCTGTAAAAGGAGACCTACTTGGGTCAGATCTTGTTTTAGTTGGTTTTGTGGAACAGTAGAAATGCAAGCAGGTTTTGAGAGGGAAGAGAAGGATAGTCTGTAGCCTGATTTGGTGATGCTCAGCACCAATTTGTCTTGGGTAATCTTGACTCATTTGTTGAAAAAGAGAGAGAACCTTTCTCCTAGCTTTGAAGGGATAGTGGAGTTTGGTGGAGGAAGGGAGTGATTGGGGTGGGACTTGAGGGGAAGGGGACAGGGAGGAGACTGTATGAGTCATGGTTGCTCCCTGATGGGCTCCTGGGGCCAGGGTCCAGCAAGTCTGAAAGTAGATTCTGGTTGTCATCTTTTCTATTGCCTCTGTGGTCTATCACTTCTGACCCTTTTCCCTTTTTGTTTTGCTGAGAGGGAGGAAAAGACCAGGACTTAGCTGGATAGTTTCTACTAAACATAGGTGGCTGAACCTGCAGGAAGTCCTTGACAGTCTGCATAGATTTGACATTCTCCTCCAGTTTTTTGAAAACCGCTTCATCTTTGGGTCCACACAAAAAGTCTTTATCTAGAGGGGTATCTAGAATCTCAAAATTAACATGGAAAGGATCCTTTTTGAACTGGCCTTAGGCTTGGTCCTGGTTGTGCATCATAGGTACTGGGATTATGCAGTGGGCAAGTGAAATCAGCCTGTGTACAGTCATGACTGCACCACTAAATCACCCCAAAGGTGACTGCACCAGTAAATCACCCCAAAGGTGACTGCACCAGTAAATCACCCAAAGATGACTGCACCAGTAAATCAAGGCTTATATTGACATGACTGTATCTTCTATCAAAACTAAAACAAAGAGGACTTCATGTCTTCTGAAACATAAGCAATAAAATTTCTTAAGTGAACATTTAATTAAAACAGTAATAGCATAAAAGTCTGATTTCAAGCATGTTTTAAACTTATGGTTAGAACCAGAACTGATCAGTGAAACTAAAATGATATACATTGTAACAGTTAATAAATTCAAAAGAGCACTCCCAAGTAAGTTAGGTAAATGGGCTTTTCAGCGTGAGCTTATGAATACTGATGAACAAGTTGCCCCAAATGAAAAGATGCTAGTTAACAAAGCACTGTTCAAAACTGAACAAACCCTTTCTGAAATTAAGAATGTGATGATGACCATGAACAGGTCTACGTTTATTTCCCAAAAAGCCAAAATACCAACGACCACAAGATTGAGACAAAAATCACAAAACACGGAATCATGAATCTCGTAAGTATTCTCAGGGCAAGTGAATACTTGTTCACTGGGGGGATTATGCTGTTTCTCCACTGTAGTGCGATCCTGGAGTTGGTATATATAGTTTGAAGGGGTTTGGGGGGCATAACCCCCCACATGGGGGTGTGTGAGGCATAGCCCCCCATCTAGGTGTGTTTTAGGTGGTGCGCTATTTACTGATGTTTTAGGCAAGTATTCACTTGCCTTGAGAATACTTACCTGACTTGTGATTTTGTGTTTCGTGATTTTGGTCTTGATCTTGTGGTCATCAGTATTTTGGCTTTTCGGGGAAATAAAAGTAGACCCGTGAACAGATCTACTTTTATTTCCCAAAAAGCCAAAATACTGATTTTGGCAGAAAAAATGGGGGGTGCAGTAGCCTAACGCACTGTTAAGAATAGGTTCGTAGATGTGTACTAGGCTAATGGCCCTGGGGCCTTTACAAGCATAGCCCATAGGATTACCCTGGCATTGTGCCACCCAACCTTAGTTCCCAGTGCCTCTGTTGAGTAAAGCCACTGGAGTGATCCCTGGGGTGAGTTTTCTATTTCCCATCCACTCATCAAGATTTCTCTTGAAGAGGGCCAGTGAGGTGCTCTGCTTGACATGTATGGGAAGTCTATTCCATAGCATGGGCAGTCTCTGGGTTATGAACCTGTCCATCCAGAGAATAGTTGGAGTTTTTTTAGTCTGTCCATATAGGACAAATGTTTAAGGCCTAGGATCCTCTTTATGAGGTACTTTTGTAACCTCTCCAGTTGTTGCAGGTGTTTAGTGAGGTACATGTCAAATGGGGCATTGTACTCGATGACTGGCCTAATGAGGGAAGAGTAGAGGGAGACAATGACATCTTTCTTCCTAGATGCAAAACCCTTAGTAATGAGATGTGCCACATAGAAAAGACTTTCTGACCACAGTGGCAATGTGGTGGTCAAAAAAGAGGTTGCTGTCAACCTGTGTTCCCCGATCTCTTATAACACCTTCTGTGTTCTGTGGACTACGGTCAATGTGGTAATTCAGGGGAAATGTTTTTTTCCCAAAGGGGATGACAACACATTTTTTTGGCATTGAGTTTAAGGCCATGGTTCTGACACTAGTCGTTGGTCTCAGTAAGGCCTTTCTGTAGGATGTCAACATCACTTGGGGAGTTAATAATAGCTCTCAGCTTGCAATTGTCTGAGAACTTTGTCAGCCAGAGTCCCTTCATGTTGGCCTGGACTTCAGAGAAGTAGATACCAAACAGGAGAGGACCCAGGACCGAACCCTGTGGGACTCCACTCATGACTGATCAGCAGTCTGACTTGAAGTCAGCTACTTTCACACTGTGGCTTCTACCAGTTTGCAACCTACCTAGTGATATAGGGGTTGATGCCTAGCTTAGTGAGTTTTTCTATGATTCCTGAGTGGGGAATGGTATCAAAAGCCTTGGCCAGATCAAGGTAGGCTGTATGAACCACATTGCCTTCATCCACAGCTCTGGTGACTGACTCAAAAATGTTGACCAAGTTGAGCAGGCATGATCTACCCTTCACAAAACCAAACTGTGTGGGATCCAGAGTTTGGAGAATCCCTATATCCTTGTTTATTAAGTCCATGATGATGCGTTACATAGCTTTGCATATCAGACTTGTCAGGCTAATGGGGCGATAGTTCCCAGGGTCTGTAGTCACTCCTCATTTGTGGAGAGGGTTATCTGCAGCAGTGTGCCATTCAGTAGGGACAAAGCTTGAGTTGAAGCTGTGATTGAACAGGGCACACAGGTAAGGTACCAGTTCACTCTGTAGGTCATGTAGAACACTGCCAGGGATATTGTCAGGTCCCATAGAAGCTGTATTCTTGGCCTTGGACAGTGCTGTTTTAACCTGTGCAGCAGTAATAAAGGGGTAAAGTTGGCACTGAATCTGTCAGCTAGTATATTCGCAATATCTGTTGGCTGGGTATTGGAGGTACCATTGTGCAGTAGCTCAGAGCAAATCTGGGTATTGCCGTGGAGATTCTTTACATAACTATAAAAAGCCTTGTGGTTGTCTTCACTATCTACTGCAATTCTGTTTTCATAGCTAGCTATAGAGGATTTGATGAGGGATCTCAACTTTTTGTTGAGGCTGATAAGGGAGTTTTTCCAGTCTTGGGACTTCACCTTATTCCAATCAGTTTCCTCCTTCTGTTGTAGAGTTTGTTTATGGCAGGGGACAAACAGATTGGCTTCCTTTTTTTGGAGACGAGTGTCTTGGTTCTGTTGGATATGGTGAGATTCATGCATTTGTGTACGTGTTCGTAGAGTGTATTGCTGTATGATTCGGAAGTCATGCAACTGATCTCCATTTGCATAGGTGCCGTGAAGTTATCCACCTCTGTTTTTAGGAGCCCAAAGCTTTGGAGAAGTTTTTCATGGTGTTTACCTTTGTGGGGTGAGGTGGGAGGGATGTGGATTTCCAAGGTGATTAGTTTGTGGTCGGATCTAACCAGGAAGGAGTTGACTACTGGTGTAGAGCAATGGTCGCCTGTGTTAGTAATGACCAGGTCAAGGATGTTGCTACCTCTAGTGGGGGTAAGAATGAGCTGGTCCAGGGCATTGGAATTAATGAATTCTAGGAAATGTTGGGGAAGTGTATTGGTAAATGAGTAGTTTCCCCAGTTAATGGGGGGGTAGTTGAAGTCGCCCAATATGAGAGTGTTAGGTTGGACCCTAATATTCTCCAAGGTGCTTAGGAACGTGGAGTGTGCCTTTTGGGACATGGTTGGGGACCTATAGTAGGCTATAACCTGATTTGCTGTCTTACCCAATGTTAGCTGCACTTGAAGTAGATCAGATGCGTTATGTTGGGCTACTAGTCTGGAGGTGTGCGCATCCTTTATGAATATGGAAACACCACCGCCTTTGGAGCTTTGGTCCAAGTTCTGGGGCTGAAAGTTGTGGAATGAGTTATAGCCTGGTGTAAATGTATCCTTAGCAAAATGTGAGCAAGTGTAGTCTGACTCACTATTGAAATATACATAGAAATGTACAAGTCTGATAAAGAGAAATGTATTACTGCAGAAACTTCACAAGGAACTAGCATGTAGCTTTAGCTAGCAGGGATAGAAGAACATGTGTGCTATCAGAAACATTAACCAGAATACCACAGCTGCTGCTGGTGAAATAAGTCAGTGCAGAATCAAAATGGGAAGGATCCACAGTGCATTATCTAAAACCTTGTAGTACATGGCATACTGTGATTATGCTCAAAAACTGCTAAAAAGAGAGGCTTGCTAAAACACTTTTCTGATATAAGTATGGTTCTTATCAAGATTTTGTAGAACACCTCTAAGTGCTGCTAAGAAGCTCTACTCTCATGTTAGAGCTTAGGACAGGCCAGTGCAGGCCACCAAAGAACAGCAACAGAAGCAATAACAGCTTTAACGATCTTAGATACTTCAATAAAAACTGTGGCAGAGTGAAGAATCTAACAGCTTTTAAAGTCATTTATTCCAATGGGACACTTCACTTCTGCCCATTCTCTGAGTCAGTGCACTGTGTGTAGCATCTGCCAAAGCTGTAAAGCATTTTCTAGAACTACTTTCTAGAACTACACCTTTTTTCTGTGATTGGTAGTACATGAGAGCAGATAAAGCTGCATTCACTGAAAAGAATTATGAGTGTGTTTTCTCCAGTCTTAATTCTTATTGTTCCTTGGCATGGATGTCAAAATTCACCACTTTAGCTTTGCTTCTTTTCACTCTTAAGGTGAATTGCTTGGCACCTGTGTCAAATGCATAAGAAGTTTGTAATAATCTGAGACCTGATCATAATCATGGTTTTCCTTAGCTAGGGATGCTAATTTGGATTCATAAGTAGCTTTAGAAGACTTTGCAAAATGTCTTTTTTACCTTTTTAAGTTGAGGAGGGAGTGCTTCCAAGTTTGAGACCATAACTTCTTACATTTAGATCGCAATTTCTTATTCTTATTGTACAGCCTGTTAATGGCTGATGTCCATCAGGCAGGTTTGTTCTTCCTTGAGGATCTTGCTTTGGTCCTATCAGGTATGGCAGAGTTAATACAAGTGTGTAGATGCTCATGTGAAGCACTAGTGCATATCCCAGCATAGGTAATCTCTCCATCAGTTGGAGAGGGGGTATGAAGTTGTTTATGCCGTCAAGTAAGAGGTTGTAATTGACATTGGTGAAGTTTTTCAGTCATGTTGCTGCTGGGGGGTGGGGTCTGGTGTTATTGTTACCTCCAATGAGACTGATTTGTGGTCAAACCTCACCAGGGAGGGCAGCACACTTGGAATGTTACAACGATCCTACATGACGATTGGCACCAGATCCAGAATGTTTCAGCCCCTTGTGGGGGTGTCAACCAGCTAGTCCAGGGCATTGGAGTTAACAAAGTCCAGGAACTTTTGGGTGAGAGTGTTAGTACATGTATAATTAACCCAGTCAATGGATGGGTTGTGACGCCCGTGGCCTGACCCAGCAATCAAGGAGCCTCAATCCTCACCACTAACACCAGTGAGAGGCATCTCATATAGGAGGAAAGGATAACAAATACACACAGTTAAGTGCCATTTCCCTTAATAGCACACAGAGATCACAGTCAGTCTGGGGCTGGTCACTCCCTTGCTCTCCAGGTCCTTAATAAGACTCCCCACTGGCACAGCTATAGGGTCCAGATCTCAGCCGAGTAGGCAAGCTAAATCCTCCAGCATACTCTTTGTCCAACCAGTGCTTTGTGTCCCTGCCCAAGTACCTGACACATACACATATACACACTTTGAGAAGAGTTTAAATAACCACACAGACACTCATGGGGAAGGCTTGCACAGGTTCTCCAGCTGTGCCCCCTTTTCCCAGACTATATGGTAGTACCAGCTGCCACCAACCACTAATATTTATCAGCTACTCAAAGGCCCTTAAAAGGGTGTCCAATTATTACTGTGCAATATTATTATTCAATTGGTAGTATAGCCCAGGGCAAAAGCTATTGAAGTGGCTTTGTACAATTTTACCACAGGCATGCAAATACTCTAAAGAGCTTAAATTATCTCTACAAAAACAGCCACAGTTGAAAGGGTTTAAAAATATTTAATAATAAATAGTCAAAACACAAGACAATACTTTTTACTACACAGTGCTAGTCGAGTTCAGAGATCACGGAGAAATACTTAAAATAATTCAGTAGTACAGTTCTGACATCACAGAAAAACACTTAGCCTAATCTTTCTAGTTTCTAGCTATTTCTAAGGGAAATCACAAGCCTAAGACAAACTTACATTTAGAGCAAGACAGTGCTGGGTTGGCTGATCAAGACAAAAATGCTTAGTGCTTTCTGATTTTCTCTGTTTTTAAAAATCACATTCCTGGTTCACATTACATCATTCTTCACACTTCCCTGGGTTCCCAGGCTAACAGAAACTACATTTACATTCTTCACATCTGGGCAGAAACCTGAGCAATAAAGGACCTTTAAGCATGCAAATTCTGACCATTACCTCTCTCATTCAAACAATAGCAAGAATTCTTTCATCTAGACCAGCTGGAGTTGTGTTTAGATCAAAGGGTCACAACATGCTTTACTTGGTCAGTAGAGTGCATTGTTGTTACATTTTTTTCAGTTCCGCACGTAACACTATTTTTACCATTTAAGACACAAGCTTGTGGTTTACATTAATATTTACAGAATTATGTCCAAAATTCTATATGGCTAGGCTGGCAGCCTTCATCTATCTTCACCCAGTCTTCACAGATCCCCCCCCCCTACGAAAAGTCAAGATAGTTTTTCAAGTGACCCTTGAGAAACGCTGCTTGAGGGAGTGAGGTCTATCTGAGTATACCTTACCCCGTTCTCTGTCTTGAGAGACCATCTGCATTGGCATTGCTAATCTCACTGTGGTGCTGCATGGACATATCATATGCTTGCAACCCCAGGCTCCATCTTAGCAACTTGGCATGTTGCTGGCTGGCTCTGTTTAACCATGTTAGGGGTTGTGATCTGTCATAACAGTGAATCTCCTTCCATACAGATAAGGCTGACATTTCTGCAGTGCCCACACTATGGCTAGACATTCCTTTTCTACAGCTGCAATGCATTCCTCCCTGGGTTGGAGCCTACGACTGAGATAAACCACTGGGTGCTCTTCCCCCACTGAAAAAATCTGGCTAAGTACAGCCCCCACTCCATGGTTCAAAGCAGCCAACTGCACAACAAATTCTGTGCTGTAATCTGAACTGGCTAACACAGGGGGTCTTCCAAAAGCTTCTTTAAGATTCTGGAATGCCTGCTCACATGCTGAGGTCCACACTACCTTATCTGGCCTGTTCTTCCTTGTCAGGTCAGTGAGAGGAGCAGCTATGGTACTATAACTGGGGACAAACTTTCTGTAGTACCCTGCTGTCCCAAAAAATGCCCTCACCTGCTTTTTGGTAACAGGTGCAGGCCATGCCTGAATGGCTTCCACTTTGGCATGTTCTGGCCTTATCTTACCCTTCCCCACTCTATGCCCTAGGTAGGAGACCTCTGCCATACCCACCTGACATTTGCTTGGTTTAATGGTCAGCCCTGCCCTCTGTAGTCTGCCCAGCACCTTCCTGACATGCTGAAAGTGCTCTGGCCAGGAATGGCTGTAGATGGCAATATCATGTAGGTAAGCAAGGGCAAACCCTCCTGCTAGGATATGATCTACCAGCCTCTGGAAAGTTGCTGGGGCATTCTTCATCCCAAAGGGCATATTTGTGAACTCATACAAACCAAAAGGAGTCACAAAGGCTAACTTCTCTCTTGCACTGGGAGTCAAGGGCACCTGCCAGTAATCCTTGGTAAGATCAATGGTTGTAAGATACTTAACCCCACCCAGCTGCTCTAGGGCCTCATCTGTCCTAGGCATAGGGTAACTATCCAACTCTGTGTGACTATTTAATTTCCTTTAGTCCACACAAAACCTGGTGCTGCCATCCTTCTTTGGCACCAGCACCACTGGAGAGGCCGAGGGACTGTTGGACTCTTGAATCACCCCTAGTTCCAACATCTCCTGCACCTCCTCCCTCAAAGTCTGTTTGACTCTCTCAGGCACTCTATAAGGGGCCTGCCTAATAGGCCTTTGGGGTCCTGTGTCCACCTAGTGCTGTCCCAGGTGGATGCACCCAGGTTTTCCAGTGAATATGTCCCCAAATTCCTGCAACACTGCTCGGATTTCATGAACTTGGGTAGGAGATAGCTGCTGGGACATTGCTACCCCTTCCACTGAGGTGTCAGCCCGAGCCTCACTGAGGAGATCAGTCCCAGATCTCCCTCAGACTCCTCCTGCAAGCCACTGCAAATGCTCAGCACAAGGGCCTCCCTATCGTGGTAAGGTTTCATCATGTTAACATAGTACAATTTGTGCCCCTGCCGTCTGCCTAGCAGTTCCACCATGTAGTTAACATCACTCACCTTTCGTAACACCTTGTAGGGTCCCTCCAAAGCTGCTTGCAATTTGTTGTGTCTGACAGGAATGAGAACTATTACCTGCTGCCCCACAGCATACTCTCTAGCGTGAGCATTCCTGTCATACCACACTTTTTTATGTTGTTGGGCTTCTGCCAGATTCTCCTGGGCCAAGCCCATGAGTTCCCTTAGCCTTGTCCTGAGGTTAGGACATATGTCACAACAAACTCCTTGTGAGACTCACACTCACCTTCCCACTCATTTCAAATTAAATCTAGAGGTCCCCTCACCCTATGCCCATACAGCAACTCAAAGGGTGAAAAACCTGTGGATTCCTGGGGAACCTCTCTGTAAGAAAACAACAGATGGGGCAAATATTTGTCCCACTCCCTCTTAAACTGATCTGCAAATACCCGTAGCATGGACTTGATTGTAGAGTTTAACCTCTCAACAAGACCATTAGTCTGGGGATGGTAGAGGGTGGTCTTCAGGTGCTTCAGCCCACAGGACTTCCACAGACAAGCCAGCAGGTCTGACATGAAATTGGCACCTCTGTCAGCCAGTATTTCTTTTGGGAAACCAACCTTGCTGAAAATCTCTAACAAAGCATTTGCCACCTTCTCTGCCTCATTGGAGGACAAAGCCACTGTCTCAGGGTATTATGTAGCATAATCTACTACCATTAGGATATACTTTTTCCCTGTGGAACTTGGGATACTCAGAGGACCCAGAATAGCCATAGCTACCTCTGAAATGGCTTCTCAATCACAGGCAAAGGCATTAAAAGAGCTCTAACCTTGTCTCCTGCCTTGCCTACCTTTTGGCACTGCTCACAGGTCCTGCAGTACCCTGTTACATCTCTGGAAATTCCAGGCCAATAGAAGTTCTGCATAATACACCTCTTTGTATGTTTTATGCCCATATGACCTGCAAAGGGAATACCATGGGCTATGGCTAGAAGCACCAGATGGTAGGCTCTAGGCACTATCAACTGCTGTACTGTCTCACCTTCTAGCCCTCCCTCAGGGGTCCACTCTCTGTATAGTAACCCTTTGTCCTAGTATACAAATTTCCCCTTTCCTTGAGAATCAGGTGCCTCCCTAACTAACTGCCTCAGGCCTTGCAATGTAGGATCTGAGAGCTGAGCCTGTCTCAACTCTCTCCTTGTAACCCTTCCCAGCTCTCCTTCCACAGGAAGTCTGGCATCCTCTGACAGTGATGCTTCACTGTCAGCCTGGGTAATCCTATTCATCTCTACCTTTGCAGTCACTCTGTCCAAGGGACCTTCAGTACCCACAAGCAGCTGTGGCTCACATTCAGTCTCACTGCTACAGAGTAGCTCCTTACCTGAAGTAACCACCTCATCAGCCCTGGCTGCAAGTATGCAGTCTGTCTGGGTCCCCCCAGGCTACCAGACCCACATGCTTGTCTCCTAGCCTGACTGCTTGTAACTGCATAAGTACATGGTACTGCCTCATCCAAATCCTTCCCTTTCAGAACATCTGCAGGATGGTAGCTCGGTACCCTTGTTGTCTCAAGACAACCTACTATTGACATTTTGTCTTTCCCATTTACTGGCTCCCTCACCTTTTGTTCCTCACCTTACCTCCATGGACACCTGTATACCATATGGCCGCACTTGTCGCATTCAAAGCACTTAACCCTAGCTCTTGGACATGTACCTGGAATAGTTGCTTCCCCTGCTACTGGCAGATTCTGTTGGGGCAGTCTGTGCCACCCACCCTGGGTTCCTTTAGACCCATGAGCAGTACT
>NC_056731.1:1139843103-1139948103 GCF_019279795.1 Protopterus annectens
GTTCTAACAGTTTAGTTTTAAAACGTGTTATTTTCCCCCACATAAAATATGTTACAATGGCATCTAAGAACATTCTCTATACACCAACCTCTTGAATGTACAGACTTCAACATGTTTGCCAGCCATTCCCCTCAGCAGGAATTACAGCACTAAATAATGACAGACCAGTATACCTATCAACCTCCTACTGTATGATATCTGGATAAAGCCTGACATAATTGGTGGACAGAAGCCAAACTTAAAATATTCTGCTGTTACAGGGTTTGTTGAAACATATCTTTTCTGAGGGATATAAAGTCAGAAAAACAAATGGATATTTCCATCTACATAATGCAATCACCAGAGTATGCTACTGATTTGCCAAGGACAACACCTGTCTGGGGAACAGCCCATACATAACAGGTTAACCAGTGGCCATTATGTGGATGGCCCTACAGTTGAGAGCTATGCAGAGATAGAACTTTGTCAGACTGAAACCCATACAGAAGTAGCATGTGCAGACAAACTCTTTTAAACTAGCAGTATTCCAAGCATATAACGGCAATACTCACATTCTGACCCTAAGTCTGGAACCCTCTCCACCATTTAGTTGGCTTGTCTCTACAAGTGTTGTTCTAAGAGGTAGTAGCTCACACAACTCCAGGATGTCTTCCTCACAAGTAAGAGAAAGGGACAACAACCACATGGAGTACTCATTTATAGGAGTGTGTTGAGAGGACATTGGCTATTGGAAGAACTACACAGCTGCTCTGCATGCAATTAGCAAGTGGGGAACCCCAGTAGGTGCACAGCCCATCACCTGGTCATGAGCATCACCTACAAATGCCATGCTACCACCTATTCAAACCAGCTCTATCCCCTGTAGTGCACAGAGAGAGAGAGAGAGAGAGAGAGAAATAGATGAAACATAAAGCGGAAAAGAGAAGAGAGAAAAAAGGTGAGTGGAACATGTAAGCAAGTAAATGAATGTTGTACTTGGTCTGTAATAATGGGAAATATGATTTGGAGGAATATATATCCCACCAAGACTTGCTGTACTAATGTCCTGTTAAACAGCTGCTATGGCCATAGCATCTGGCCCTCTCTACTGTGGGAGATATCACAGACATACCTCTCAACTGTACATATCTTCACAGAATGTCCGCAGTTTACCATCATATCTTTTTTTCTGTTTCTCCTGAAATCTGTACTTTTCTGGCAAATAGCTGAGGAGTGAAGTCATCAAGTAATGACAAACACTTGAGTTTATGACTCCACATCCTTAAGAATATTCACTGTAATGCAAAATGTATCATTTTATGAACTTCCAGTGTTTGTAAAAGGAATATTTAAAGTCTGTCTCTATTTATCCCCTCATCATTTTAGGCTTTGTGCAGAAGTGATGCTCTGAGAGGTTGCAAAATATAATCACAGCTCAGGAGCCTGACTCACCCTGGGAAAGAACAGCTCATATATGACAACTGCAGTGGTGTCTGTCAAACAGTTGCGACTGTGACACTGCTAGGCCAGTTAATGGAATGTTTTCCATATCCATGTTACCTGTGATTATGAGTATGACACATGTTTGCCTTGTAAAGCTGAGACACCTATAGAGGGCATGTGCATAGTAAAGTACTGTTGCAGACGTGTGTTGAACTGCATGTGATATATTGAATTAATAACATTCAACTGTATAGTGTTTTGCTGGACAATAAGCACATTTGCGACTGATATCTGTAGTCACATACACATATACCTGTGTGATGTCAGCCAAACCATTGGCAGGTCTGTGAGCAATGACATTGTAACATAATAGTCTACTTTTGACTGTTGGACATCTTCCAGGTTATCAAAGTGATGTCAAACCCTACTGTGCAATTAATGTATGAATGTATGGTACAGCTATATTAATACAGTACCAATATTGATGTCCCTTTTGACACCCATTTATGTGTGCCATTGTCCAGACATACTACTGTAACAGGTTGAGAAGTATGATTGAGCAGCAAGACTGCAAATACAGTGTGCCATGCTAACATACAACAGAAATGTATACCAGGTATCCCATGAGCACATGTATGTATGCATATGTTCAGCTGGAAGGCACAAAACTAATCACATGGGTTTCAAGTAGTCAGGTAAATGGGTTGTGCATGTTGCACATGTGTGTAATATCAGTGTCAGTGCATACAAACATATATGTGTACAGCTACTGGTGGTTGCATTGCCCTGACACTGATATGGGTACTAGAGTAGGGATGATTATCAGTTATTAAACAGACAAGTGTCCACCTGTGTTATGACCCTTTGTCCATGCCTACCACTACCAGCTATATCAACACCTATATACAATGGATATCACAAGTGTACACACCCTTGTTGGAATGCCAGGTTTATGTGCTGTATGACAATCAGACCACAGAAAATCATTTCATAATGTTTCTCATCTTGAATGTGACCCCCAACCTGTACCATTCCATTGAAGTACAATCAAAGGTGTTTCTAGGAAGGTGAGCAACTATTGCTAAGTGAAGATGTGCCATGATTTTAGAGTCCAGACCAAGACGGATGAATGCTGTAACCATCTCAAGAGGTGCATGCAAAGCATATCAGTTTAAGGGTGTACACACTCATTCAACTGGCTTATTGTACTGAGTATTATTTCCATATGATTCACAGACCACATTGTTATATTTTCAATTGAATTGTACAGGCTATAGGTCACACTACAGGTGGGAATTGTTACAAAATTAGCTATTGTGGTGCCATGTTCCAATTGCACAAATATCAGGCAGTGTATCAGGGGTGTGTACTAGTTATATCCACTATAGCTATATGGACACAGCAGTACCTGACCTGTATATCCAGCCTCCACCAAGGTAGAGTAATCCCCTTTGGTAGACAGCAGCAATACACAAACCACATAAAAGATTGCTATATTGGCTGTACAAGGACACATAGGTGCAGGCAACAACTTGAAAGCAAGTCCACCTATATCTGAGCAAGCATGTAAGTCCACAGGTGACTTCTTGTAAGGCTGACTATGACTATAAATCAGACATATCCACACCACCAAGGACAATTCCAACTGTGCCCCCATATATGTTGTAAGTCTCAGAGGAACCAACACAATTCACCTTGTACTGGGGGTAAAGAACACCTCATACACATATGCCATGGATATAGGCAACCTGCAACACACAGGTTAGGTGGGAATATTGCCACCTTGTCCACCCAAGTTGTACAGGGGGATATGCACATCAACCACACTCCTCCCCTCAGCAATGATGAGCATGTACATATTGCCTACTGTTGGCAACACCAGCATATATCCATGGGGCATAATAACATCACTGTCTGCCTCCTACATGAATTCAGGCATGTGCTCACAGCTCCATCACACACCACAGTCAAACACAGACCTGTCACTATCCACACATCATCCACATGGAAGATGCCCACTGTCAACCCTCTGCAAAGAAATGAATGAAGAATAGAGGATTATGCAATCAAGTGTCCAACATTGGAGGGAATAATATAGCTCAGGGACAGGCATGTAATACAACCTGCTATAGCCATGATAGCTTGGAGGGTTTTGGTGTAGTGTGGATTATTTGCAGGTAATAGCCACTGTTGATGTACATTTTGACAACCGTATGAGGTCCTGTGACCTTTTTCCTGTTTATATCTTCTGGGTAATGTGCAGAATGCTCGCCTACTAACATTCTCTGTTGGAAAAACTGACATCATCACCCAGTATGTGATTGGACATTATGCCCTGTTGTTTGGATGGAGAGCAGAAGATGTGCGGGAGAGGACTACCCTGTGGAACAGAGTGGTCCACGTGGTAAATAATGCCGGCCTGCACAGCAGAACTTATGAGTATGTGCATCATCGGGCCACTGACCTCATCCACCATACCCGTCAATTGGTTTCTGCTCTAGTGAAGGACCAGCTAGCCACAGGTGGATGCCCAGCCATCCAGCCCCCACTGAGAGTCACCGAGGAGCTCCTCACCAAACTTGGGGAACATGCCCAATGCACAAGCCATGATGCTGAGTTAAGCATTGTTGAGGGGGGTTGGAAGAGAAGCGTGCAGGTAAAGGCCCAGTGGGGATTAGTTCACTAATGTAGCAGACATACATGTATCTGTATTGTATCTACATGCATGTGTCAGGTCCAACTGCAGTTGTGGATGGGGTTTTCTAATGCACAGAGGTGCACATCTATGATGAGGACAGGACATTGTGTATTATTGCAGTTAGTACTGTATGTATGCAGACATTCTGCATCCATCCTGTACCAAGTCTACATGTGAGTCTGCTGACAATAACTCCCTCTCACAGTTACCTAGGACCCTCTAGTCTTCATATGGGACAGCAGCCTGAAGCTGGTGAGTATGACAGTGTTCTGTTGTTGCCTGGCAGTACCCCAGGCATGTGAAGCACATGCAATTTACCATGCACACAACCATCAGTAATAGCTATATTGCTTTATGTAATAGCTATATTGTTTGTTGTGCATGGTCACTTGTGCTGGGGTTAACTGTATTGCATCTCAGTGGTCACCACTGGGGCCTATCTGACATGAATTCAACATTCGTGTAGCATACCTCACAACTTGTCACTGCCAAGACATCTGAACAGAGGCCAGCAAAATGGGCAGGACAAATGGCCTAAGGTAGGGTCATGTGTGACACATTAGTGGTATACAGTGGTATACAGCGGTATACAGTGGATATAAACACCCTTGTTAAGATGCAAGGTGTTCCTGTTACATACTAATTAGGACCACAGTATGACACTCCACACCTCTTCCAGCCTTTAGTGTGACCCATAACAGGAAACGTTCACTTGTAAAACCAAGCTTCTGGACTCATGTATTGGACCTACAAGGCTGGCCACCTGTGCTACTACATGTGTCAGTACACTCACTGTGGCCTTTTGGCTATCGTATCACATACATGGGCATTGTTAAGGCACACATACCACTTCCGACCATGTATAGGTTGCAAACACATGGATATTCCAGTCACATCTGTTCTTGGATTATTTGTTAAATAGCCCTTCGCTGTTTTCACAACTGAGGTGGTGATGCTGCGGTAGCATTGTCACCTCACAGTAAGATGTTGTCCTGTTCGATTCTCAGCTAGAGCATCTTCTGTGTGGAGACATGCTTGAATGGGCGTACCTTCATTGAAGGTTGTGCATCAGGGCCGGCAACTCGGCATGTAAAAATCTACTGCCAATCATTAGCAGACCGGAGTTCCGCTGTGGCAACCCCTAATTGGGAAAAGCCAAAAGACACAACAACAACAGAGGACTGTACAATGGTTTATCCTGCTGCATGTGAGGCAGATGCTGTTACCACACTATATAAAGTAATGGCAGTGGGAGGTGGTCACCAGCCGTGTATGATATACACATCAAAATGGTATAAGCCACACAAGATATGATCCTCACACACACACAAATTTAGATTAGAAATCCTGCCTATCTAGGTATTCCTACCATAGTGCTACGCAGTTATCAGATGCACCACAGAGCTTATACATTTCCACCTCTTTCAAAGGTATTTCAATAGTGGATGACATCAACAGGACTACTAAATTGGAGTGAAGGGAAGTATAAAGAGTAGTACACAGGTCAAAAATGATATAAGCCAGACAGTACAAGATTCACATACACATACATACACACACAGTTGCCAGTATTGGGATTAGAATTTCTGTCTATCTAGGTACATCTACTATAGTGTTACACAGTTACTGTCCATGCTACAGAGCTTACTGAACTTGCACATGGCCAAAGCTGCTGATAACTGTTACAGCTGTGATAAAATATTACAGGTGGCAGACAGTCTGCCTTTTGTTCCACCCATACATCATGCTAGTTCTTCCTGTCTTGCACTTCAACTAGCATTTTGGCTTAGCAATTCACCAGGTTATTGTATCAAGAAGTGTGGCACACCTGGGGGCCATCAGCAGTACTCATTCATCACAGATGTAGCCCCAGTACTTACTAGTTATGTCCACGTCTCCTGGCCTGTTTGAAGGGCGGTTATATGTGTTTTCACACATTAGTCTGGAGCACTTGTCCATTCTGAGGCACTGTTGCAACTGCCTCATGTACACAGACAACCATCTCCTCTAAACTCCAAACACTCAGACCTGTGAGGGTTATCCATATATCACCCAATGTGGACATATGCACTCTCCAGCAAAGACTGGATGAGCAGGTCAAGAGGATAAGATCAACACCTGCACCACTCCATGTGGAACATGTAGCTCACTATGACACCCACTTTGACAGCCATGACATACAGTGAAAAGCCACATGCCCACCTTCCCAGAGGCACTCAATGGACATTTACCCAAATAGCACAGACCAACAAGACAGACACCCACTCAGACCCGTGACATGACACATGCCAAGGGACACATATTTAACCTACACATGTGCCCCTCAACCTAAGCTCCTAAGGCTAAGCACCTTGCACAATACAGTGATCATGGGTAACTCAGTACTGAGGCACACACATATCCCACTCACTAAGTTGAATATGGAGCAGGTGACAGCCAAATATCTATCACATGCCAGCATGCAACACCTGACACAGCCAGTCATGGCACTCCACAACAACTACGAGTATCACTCTGTATCCATGTGGGTGTGAATGACTCAGGACACACCCACCTGGGCTACATGACAAGAGACATGGTTGAACTCTCTGATTATGTGGTCCAGGCAGGTGTGACAGTAACCCTGGGCAGTGTACTGCTGTCACTCAGAATGATGCTGCGGTACTATCAACAGATGATTGCCTGCAACATTGGCTTACATGTTATGTGTCATTCTCAGGGGATCCAGTACCTCTCTGTTTGGGATGACATGATTGACAGAACCCAATGACTTGCCACATATGTCCTACATCTATCACCGCTGGGTTTCCAGGTACTGGCTAAGTGTCTTGCCACCCCTATGATGCCTTATTAGGCAGAGTTCCTAATGTTACCACCATAACAGCTACACAGGTATGCAGTCTGAGGGTCATGCTGCTCAAGAGTAGACATCTAACTGTCAGGATGCAGTCACTCATAGCAGTCATTGTAGTGGAGGGCACATGTCTGCTGTAATGGAGAGGTAGTTTATAGCAGCAGACAGCAGACCTGCAGTATCAGGCTATGATGCATTCCACAGCGGTCAGCCCCCAAACATGGACCACACCACAACTCCACAGGTGGTGTTGTCTCCATATTCATTATGGCTAGGAACACCTTCAGACTAGTATCCCATCATAATGCATTGGAGATACTTCCGGTACAACTGCATTGGTGTAATAGTGCAATCTAGACCATAGCCTCTTATGGGTCCACATCTATGTCCCTAGACTGTCAATGCACATTTCTCATTACCCTGCCATCTAGGATTGTCCAACACAACACTGACATAGTATGAGTCTTCAAATACTCCTCCATCACATGGGGAAAGTACCGAAGTGCCAGTACAGTGGCCCAACACTTCTGAGATTTATCATTTCCATTGTGCTGGACCAGCTCATCCTGACCCCCGGCAGAGGATGCAACAACCTTGACCTATGTCGAATACTTAAATATGGGACTGTTGTTCATCCACAGATGTCAATCCCTGCATGGTGAGATTTACACAGGCTGTAATCAACATGGAATTCCATATGTCAGCCACATGCCCCACAAAGGTAACCACCTTGCAAAACCTCTCCAAAGCTGTCTTTGTAGCCATGAAAACAGGGGTGGATGTCTTCACTGCACCCATGGCAATGGGAAATGGCTGCATGACTGTGGAATCATACACATATGCACTGTACAAACAGGTACATGAATGCATGGTACTTGCCATAGCCAACAGAACCCAGACACTGTCCTCCAAACAGTGGGAAACAATTTGATGGTCCCCTGCCATTACTAAACTGTACATCAGAAGGTGTACACTGTTGCAGAGAAAGGTCATGTCCCATGACTGTTTAACTCCCTTATCAGCCTCAAACACAACTTTGGATCCCTCATGGAATCCCCTACAGGAATCTATGATGGCAGACATGCAGCAGACACTGATGACAGTCACAACAGCCTTTGATAGTTACATCAACAACCTCCATATCATTAAACACAAGTGCTGTGAGTTATTGCACAATGCTAATACCTATCCTGAGACAACAGATATTGGCCACAGTCTTGGCAACACATTCAGTGCCAGCTTTACGCCCCCCCCCCACACACACACAAGTGAAGTGCTGAATGAATGTGTTCTCACATGCTGTATTCCATTTCCTTTTTAGGCATCTGTGTGTCACCGGGATGTGGCCCTGCAGCAAGACAATGGGGTATGGCATGTGTGTACCATGTCATAAGCAGGGTACAGTATGTGCATGGAAATCCCCGGTCTGTAACACTGTGATTGCATATGCCTTACAGATTGTAGGGCTGAAGGTTGTACATAGGTATATGTTGATTTACAACATCTGTTGTAGAATGGAGGATGGTACGTGTTGTGGTTTGGACACACCTCTGATTGCCAATAACCACAGCCACAGGGAATATTCATCAACCAAATGCACTGAGATTACTATTTACACACACACACACACACACACACACACACACACACACACACACACACACACACACATTTGGCAGTACTGAGATCCATAGGTTAATTGTTTCATAGGTGTGTAGTAGGCAAATGGGCCTAAAGGGTCTACAAGGCTAGCCCAAGAGAATACCCTGGCATCAAGACACATGAAAATAGTCCCCAGTGTGGCTCAGGAGTATAGTCACTGGAGTGGTCCCAGGGGGTGGGTATTGTATTCCCCATCCACTCATCCAGATTTCTATTGTGGGTGGCCAGTGATGTGCACTGCTTCACATGTATGTGATTTATATTCCATAACATGGACAGTGTCTGGGTTGTGCACATGTCTCACGTGCACATTCTTTGAAGTGTGGAAGTGTGCTTGAGGTCTTGGGGCATGTTGTGTGGACAGATTGGTATCTTCAGAAGTAGCATTCCTGACCTCGTTTGATGAGACCTGGCTATGTAACTGAGGTAGTGATTGCACCTACATAGACAGTACGATATGGGGATTCATTGGAGTTATTGGCATCTTTCCATACAGAGCATGTGTATAAGGCATGGTGTTCCCTTTGTGGGGTACATTTGCAGCCTCTACAGTTATTGCAGGTGTCCAGTGGTGTACATCACAAAAGGGCCACTGTACACATTGATTGGGCTACTGAGGGGATGGAACAGGGTGCCGTGTCCTTTTACTTGCTGGATAACACACATTCAGTCAGGAGATGTAACACATCAAAGTACTTTCTGATGTCAAAAGTCCAAACTGGGAGTAAACAAACATGGCTGTCTTGATATTAAATAAAAGACAAAACTTTTATTCAGGTACAGAAACCAAAAGTACAAAACACAAATCCAAAAGCAGCTGGGGATGAAGCTCTCCCAAAAAAGCAAAATGGGAGTAAACAAACAAGGCTCTCTTGATATTAAATAAAAGTCAAAGTTTTTATGCCATGTTCGTTTACTCCCAGTTTGGACTTTTGTTACTGCATTTTGCTGTTTTTGGGAGAGCTTCATCCCCAGCTGCTTTTGGATTTGTGTTTTGTACTTTCTGATGTCAGTGGCACTGTTGTGGTCAACAGGCATGTAGTCTACTGCAATTACACTGTGGGTGCTATCTGTGAGGCAATTTGCAGCAGAACTACCAATATAGTGGTTGCTGCCTAGCCAAGTGTGTTTGTGTATGATCCATGGGTGGAAAGAGTGGTCTCTAAGTATTAGAAGAGTTGCCTATATTGTTCACTAATCCATACTGTCACATAGTCATTGCACATGGCGCTAGACATTTAGGGCTGTGGATTGTCTACACCAACCTCTACGGTGTTTGAAAACTGTTGGCTTGTAATGTGGACATTGGGACATATACTAGGTCCTCAATATAATAATTTAGCAAAACCCACCCCCCATGGATCCTGTTATCTCTCTCACACACTTGCCAGTACTGAGTTTCAAACCCCTACCTAGTTATGTATTGCTACTACAGTGTTATGCATTTATCACACGTGCCACGGAGCTTAGAGAATGGATGTTGTCCCAAGGTACTTCTAAGGTGAGGAACATCACAAGCCCTTGAAAATACTGGCATTGGGTGATGTAGTGGGTGAGAGATTTCACAAAATATTTCAGCCCACACACATTTAAATTTGCCAGGAGTGTGGTTCAAATCTCTATCTATGTTTTCAGACCATTATGTTACACCACTGACCTTATGTGCTTTAGGGTTTCCAACAGGTACTTCTAATGTGAATGATATCTGCAGGACTGCTAAAGTCAGACACTGAGAAGTGTACTGGGTGTAAATGGGGCCAAAATCTTACAGGCATATATATGTACACACACAAACACTTGCCAGGAACAAGATTCAGACCCCTACCTATGCAGTTATTGCTATTACATTGTTCTGCATTTATCACATGTGCCACAGAGATTATAGGTAGAAGTGCGTCCAAAAATACCTCTAAGGAGAGTGACATCAGCAGCAGTGCTAAAGGAGGGGTAAGGGAAGTGTAGTAAGTGTGAATGACCACAAAATCAGGTGTTGATAAAGACACACACACTTTCTCACACAAACACACACAATTTCACATTTCCGAGGACCAGAATTAAAACTCCTACCTAGCTAGTTTGCTACACTACAGTATTACACAGTTATTCCAAGCACCACAGAGCTTATATGCTAGAGAGCTGTCCAAAGGTATCTTTGAAGGTGAGTGACATCAGCAGCAGTGCTAAAGAAGGGGTAAGGGAAGTGTAGTAAGTGTGAATGACCACAAAATCAGGTGTCTACAAAGACTCATACACACAATTTCACAGTTGCCAGGACCAGAACTCCTACCTAACTAGTTTGCTACACTAGAGTAGTGCACAGTTATCACAAGTACCACAGAGCATAGATGTTAGAGAGCTGTCCAAAGGTATCTTTGAAGGTGAATGACAGCAACAGTGCTGAAGGAAGGATAAGGGAAGTTTAGTGTGTGTAAATGGCCTCAACCACATTCATCTAGAAACACACACTCACACACAAACTTAACATTTGACAGAACTGAGATTACAACTGCTACATGGATACTTATTTGGACTGTAGTGTCACACAGTTATTACAAGCACCACTGAGACTATAGGGCTGGGGACTAACCAAAGATATTTCTACAGTGAACCACATCGGCATATCATGTGATATAGGCTAATGGGATGTGTACTGGGTGGGAAAGGCCTCATAATGGGATTATCTCTGTCACTGTCTGTCTTTCTCTTTCCCACATCTGTGTGTGTGTGTGTTTAACTTATTATATTATGTTGGCCTTAGATATGTATGAGTATTCCTATCCAATGTGTGTGTGTGTGAAGTATCAATGTACAATTTGGTGTCTTTGCACAGATAGCTGTGAATAACCGATATTTGTAGTCCACTGTGTTGTGAGACATGAGCTTCATTTAAGTGTAGGAGCATGCCCAGTATGACCTTCTATATTGAGTGTGTGCATCCATTCCAGGGAGGGTTGAACTCCAGTTCAGGGTTTTGTGTGCTACATCTACACCTAGCAAACTGTTTCTGCAAGATCTCTGTAGATAGGTTGCCTATATGGAGACACAATGGGCATAACATGCAGGGGATACTGTAACTATTGCGGTCTGTGCTGCTTGTGTGCCATGTTTGGTTGTAGCATAGATTTTCTGACATATGTACTGTTTTACACTGCGATGTATCATGTCATCAACTACTGACAGTTATCATTCTTTGCTCACAGTTATTTACCAGGGAAATACAGGATGAAGGAAGCTGAGACCAATATTCTGAGGCATATAGACTACATATTAAGGCACACACCTGCCATTGAGGAGGGATAGCTACAGACAATAGACTGCTGGTCCTGTGTAAATGGTGCGGCACCTTGTTAGTATGCTGGCTGGGGATCCCCTCCTTGTGCTTTTCTCAACTTCACAGAATGGCCATATCCTGCTGAGGCCATACATCTCAGCTGTACAGATACACCCATGTTATCCAGAGGCAGGACACGTATATATGGTCAGTTTACCTTCACATTGTGGTTTACAAGTAGTTTTGTGGCTATTCATTCATGGGTTTGCAGTCAGGGAGTGGTATGTGTGGACATTAGGGTTTCAGACTTCACACACTCCATGACATCCATGCTTCTACATCCCCCCCTCTGTTATTCTCTCCTCTTCCTAACATTATGTAAACAATATCTCAGAGGTATCCGTATAGGTGGGCCTTTATACCAGTAATATTTATGTCCTGGAACACAGTCCTTGCAGTAGGCACTGGGGAGGCATGCTACTGGCATTTGTCATCATGTCCTTGCATTTGTTTTCTGTTTACTGTGTTAGATTGTTAGTTGGGACCCCCTGGCATTCATAGGTTCATAGGTTCATACTAGGCTATCTGCCCTAGGGCATTTATAAGCCTAGCCAGAGTATGTATGGCTTTCGCCACCCATTTTAAATTAATTTTGCTATGCCCTTTTTCGAGGTTAGTATACTGTGCCTCTGTCTAATAGTGACACAGAAGTGATACCCGGGGTAAACCTATGATCTCCCATCCACTCATCAGGATTCCTCTTGAAGAGAGTCAATGAGGGACTCTGCCTAACCTTGACTGGGATTTTATTCCAGAGTGAAGGGAGCCTCTGGGTTATGAATCTGTCCCTCCAGCATGTCCTATTTATTTCAGTGCTGAGGTTCAAGTCCCTCGAGCGCGTAGCTCGATGGGATTTGGATTTTCTGAGGTGCAGCATGTCCATTAATTCCGGGTTGGACATGGCTTTATACGTCAGGCACAGATCGCCTCTGAGCAGGCAGTATGCCACTGAGTAGAGCTGGAGTTTCTTTAACCGGGCAGCATACGGCATCTGTTTGAGCCCCTTGATCCTCTTGGTGAGGTACTTTTGGGGTCTTTCCAGTTGCTGCAGGTGTCTGGTAAGGTATATCCCAAAAGGGGCATTGTACTCAATTATGGGCCTGATGAGGGATGAGTAAAGAGGCACAATGACCTCCCCTGATCTAGATGTGAATCCCTCATGATTAGGTGGGCTATATAAAATGTTTTTCTAACCACTTTGGCCACGTGGTTGTCAAATGAGAGATTGCTATCAACTTGGGTCCCCAGGTCCCTAATTACTTCTTCTGTACTTAATGGATTACCACCTATGTGGTAATTTGTGGGCACTTTATTTTTGCCAAATGGGATGACTATACACTTTTTGGCATTTAGCTTGAGGCCATGGCTCTGGCACCAGTTGTCTGTTTCTATGAGGCCCTTTTGGAGGATGCTTGTGTCAGCTGGAGAGTCTATTATGGCGCCCAGTTTGCAGTCATCTGTGAACTTGATCAGCCACAGTCCTTCCATGTTGGCCTGTACCTCCGAGAAATATATACCGAACAAGAGAGGTCCAGGACTGAGCCTTGTGGGATTCCACTTGTAACTGGTTTGGAGTCTGACATGGCTCCAGCTATTCTAACCATGTGGGTTCTGTCCTTGAGCCAGTTTGCAACCCATCTAGTGACATAGGGGTTTATATTTAAGCTGGTGAGCTTATCTATAATGCCCGAGTGGGGTATTGTATCGAAGACTTTTGCGAGGTCCAGGTAGGCTGTGTGGACCACCTTCCCCTTGTCAATGGCCGTACATTAGCACTATGGGTGAGGCATGGGCCTTTGCCAGAGGACTGTAGGCCATTTGAGAGTGCTGCAGGCCATTTGTTACTGCATTTATACGTGGGATTGTGGTGGTGGGGAGTGCACACCTGCAAATTTTAAACATTTGCAATGACTGTACTGGTATTTTGGTTACTCTGTGGCTTCCATTTCATATTATATTGTGACCTATCATGCAGAAAGGAGGCATATCAGTAGAGTACACATGTTAGATCCTAATGGCATAAATTTCAGTTTCAGACTTCTTACCCTTCAGAACTAGAATGCAACTGCCAGGCCTGTTGTAGTATGTCTGTGTAGGTCTGGTGGGGGGCTGTTCACCATTGTCATCATTTGGGGGGCTTAGCCCAGCCTTTCTTTATAGTCATCTACACCTGTCCTGCTGTGTGAGGCTGGTGGTGGGTAAATGACCCTCACTGACATCCATGTGTGTGACCTATTAACACCAACAGTTATTTGGGCCATGACATGTACTGCGGTGGGGGTTGTCACCTTCTGTAGTGCTGCCTAGTATGTTGACACCAGTATTTGTTGTAAATTTCCTGCTGTCCCATATAGCTTTCTGCTGCTATCCCATTCAGCCACCCAATTCCCTTGCATGCTTGCATCCATATCATACATACAACTATGAGAACATAGTACTCCATTCAGTAATTGATAGGAAGGGTGACTTACCTTGTTGCTAGGCCAGTATTGAGGAGGGTGTTGGAGGGCTGACTATGTTGGATGCATGTAGTACACTGCCTATAGATGGTAAAGCACAGATAGTGCCATGTTTGGCATCCCTTTTATTGTATGTGCGAGTCGGAGAGAGGTATCAGTCCCTGGGTCCCTACAGTGTCAGTGTGTGTCTATGCATTGCCTCTTTGCCAAGGCCTGGGCATACTGGGCATGCCTCCTTCTGCCCACAGGGGCAGGCTTAGGATGTTCCTCCTCTGAGTCCCTCTGTGCCTGTGCTGTCCTTGGCAATGGTGGGAGGCTGTGTGGCCCCTCCCCATGCTGTTCCTGCTGCAGATGTTTCCGCAGGATCATATTGTGTAGCATGGCACATACTATGAACATTTGTGTATATGTAGCTGCAGAGTACTGCAAGGCTGCACTGGATATGTAAAGGCAGCAGAACTGTGACTTCAACATCCCAAACTCACGCTCTACAATGATCATGGTTTGTGCATGTGCTTCATTATGGTGTTCTTGTTTGGATGTGTGTGCATTTCTGATGGGTGTCATCAGCCATGGCTCCAGTGCATAGCCAGCATCCCCCACTAGATGGCCATATGGGATGTCCCCACTGGCAAACATCTGATAGAGCTGTGAGCAATGCCAGATGTGGGAGTCATGATAGCTTCCAGGGCTGCAAGCACACACATTCATGATAACATGACCTGTCAGTTGATGGAGGGGAAGCCCTTGCAGTTTATGTAGGCCCTACCCCGCTCACCAGGTGGTACTTTGATGTGGATATGCATGCAGTCTATAGCACCAACTACCTCAGGGTATTCTGCTATATGGTGGAAGAGATGCATCCTTCTGGTCAATGCCTCACAAGTGGTGGGGAAATAAATGTGCTCATTGGCATGTGGTGTCATGGCATTCAGAAACTGGTAGAGTACCCTGGATGCTGATGCCTGTGAGACCTCCATGATATCCCCAGTTGGTCTTTGGAAGGTACCTGTGGCTAGTATTCTTAAACCTAGACATACCTTGGTATCCACTGGGATGGGTTCCCCTCTATTAGTTCTGTGTATGAGGCGCGGCTGGCACAGCTCAATGATTTGCTGTAGAATGTTCTTGTCCACCCTGTAGCGCTCTACTATTTCCAGCTCATGTAGGCCCTGGTAGGTTACCCTGGGGCTGTACACTCTTCTCCTCCTCCACACTGTGTGTTGGTTGTCAGCATTCTCCTCCTCACCACCCTCAGTCTCTAGCACATATTGATGGAGTAAAGCAGCAGCAGCCTCAAACATTTTTAGTTAATTTTGCCAGTTACAAATCCCCCATATGGCGTACAGTTTGTGGGAAAAGCAGTCTGCAGAGTGTTTGTATAGTTTACAGTAGTATGCTGGGCTGCTGCATGTGTATTTACCTGATTCTGATATGATCCACCTGCCAGCTATGCTAGTTCTGCTGGACTGCCTTTCTACTGCTGTTTCCCCTACATCCAGTCTGCAAGAGGTGTTTGCATAGTTTATAGTAGTGTGCTGGACTGCTGCATGTGGCTGATTCTGACACATTCCACCTGATAGCTATGCCAGATCTCCTGGATTGCCTTCCTACTGCTGTTTCCCCTTCCCAGTTCCTCCTTATTTAAGCCCCGAGGCATGCCATGCCTACCCAGTGCTGAAATGTAAATAGTGCTGCCATTTCCTATTTTTTTTTTTGTTTGTTTACGTTTAAAATGTAATACATAGCACGCACACCTGTTTAGGCTATGTACACACTGCTCAGGCACATCCGACACTCCCCCTTCCTTAGCTGTGCTTAGCTATGGTCAAACGGGCCACAGAGCTCCAATGAGCTTACAGAAACCATGACACACCCCCTTATGAAGTCATCCAGCTCTTAGATGTGTACTTTTGTATTGCTGTACCTACACGGTTAGGTACAAGCTGACACTTTGAAGAAATCTGCGATTCAGTATAACATCCCTAATTTGCATACCCCAGTGCAGTGTTAGTTACTGCACTAAAATAGACCCTTTCCCCTTGACAACCAGTACTCCTTTGTATTGTTTACATTCTGCATGCCATTGACTATAATGGCAAAATGCAGAAATAACTTAAAATTCACTTTTCTCATTTTTTTTATTTTTTTTTTATTTTTGGCACAATCTCATTTGCACGCCACTGCCCTAAGCTTAAATATCTGAGATCGGCCAAAAAAAAAAGTTTCATTTAAAAAAAAAATAAACTGTTTTTAATGCCAATGGCCTTATATTTGGCCATTGGCATGTATATTAAACATAATACATGCTTTTACACGCGCTGTCATGCCTCCGTTTTGTCAGATGCAGAAATGTATTTTGTTACTAGCCAATTTCTGCTATGACATTGTTCTAGTACGGAGACCCGGCAGCTTGCTGGATCGCAAAATCACCTCATTTGCATGATTTTCACCAGCAAATGAGGCGATTTGCATATTTGCCAATTTTCCGTGCAGGAACAATGTAGGACTACTCGTGCATGTGAAAATGGCACTATCCTGGATCACTCGGCGGCCCTTTTCCGTGCAGGAGCTCCTACACTGTTGCTGCATGGAAAATTGGCCTTCGTGATTCCCAGGGATAGTGTTAACTATATGACACCCCACAATATTGAAGATGATTAAGCTACCTAAGAGGATGGGCCTTCATTAGTATCACCCCTAAAATATTGGTATCAGCTAAAAAGGAAAGTTGAGTCTTAAACTGGCAGGTATTTAAAGATAAGTATCAACTTCCCAATGAATTATCTAGGGTTGGTTTCTAAACTAAGAACATTAAACTGGTTTATAGACTTAGAACTTACTGAATTTGATTTAATCTTCCTAGTGAGAGGTATTAGGAATCAGAAAAACTACATCAAAAATTTTCAGAGCCTTTAACATATCAAAACTAAGATTGGCTTTGAAATACAAGAGTGAATGGGAGAGATTAATCTCAATACAAATATCTGAGACAGAATGGCTGGATTACCTCTCTTAGCTATGCAAAGCCATTTAAATCAGAAAATTCAAGATATTTGGTTGGAAGTACCTTCACAAATATTTATATACCCCAACAAGGATAGGTAGAATGTTCCCTAGCACTCATCACAGTTGCTGGCGATGTTTACCAGCAGGTAGGGGAGACTAGATACGTGCTTTTTATTCTTGTCCTATACTGAATGATTTTAAAGTGGAATTTCAACCTTTTTTGAGGGGAAATTTTGGGGAAGTATATAAAGCTTACCTCCTCACCTATGCTTCTGGGCAGGCAGGAACAGAGTACTGTTTTGAGACGCAAGCAACAATTCTTAACCTTGGCCATGTTGTTAGTTAAGAAGTGTATTACATGTTTGTGGAAAAAAAACAGAAGGACCATCCCTTACCCAGTTAAAAATTTGTTAGATAAAGTAATGTAATTAGATATCTCACCCCACTAAGTTCAAAGTCTGCTACTATTTTAAAATGGATAACCTAGTTAGGGGAATAATGAGGCTTGTTTTTTTAGCACCCAAGAATCCAGGAAAATGTTTGCTAATTATTATTACTTCTGCTTCAGTTTTCTTTTGTATGTTAATGCATGTATTTTACAAAGTATTGGTTGATATTATTTACCAATATGTTATATTGAATTCTTGCACTGTGAGTAATCAGTGGCATGGACTGTTGCTGACAGAATGAATAAAATGGAAATTTATATAAATAAATAAAAATATAAAGTAGAAGAAACATAAATCCATTCAGTTTGTCAAATACTTTTTTAGCATTGATGATTAATAGGTAGGAAATCCCTTTAGTTTGCTCAAACTCTTCCAAGATAAGAGCTTTACAAATACAAGCATTACTTGATTGTGCTGAAATGACTTAAGCCAACTTGATTGTTTTGGATCAACTAATATATGATTACACAAAACTAAAAGGTCTAAATCCTTCAAAAATCATAAGCTCAAAATGATACAATTTTTATAGGTCATAACAAAAAAAAAATATTTTATATATATATATATATATATATATATATATATATATTCTAACTATGAGGCCACACAAAATTAGAGAGAAAGAGAGAGAGAGAGAAACACCAAAACATACACTCTCTGCAGAAACAGATTCATAGTTCATAGTATGTGACCAAGCTTAATACTGATACATTGAAAATTTAAAAGTAGTAAACAGAATCCTTCTGCTCTCTTGTTTAAATACTCAATGCAAGTGATGCAAGGAAGAGTGGATTTCGATTACCGAATTTTCTGTTCATCAGTGTCTGATGTCACAGTTTTAGTTATCTCTTAGTTAATGCCTTTAGGAGATGGTGCTCAAAAAAGTCCGTACGTTATGAATCTTATCTGTTCAGGAATCTGCATGGACATCCTGGAAGTATTTTTGAAATTTGCTTAATATGAACTGATGCCCATTATGATGATAGGAGGTACTGCCAGCCATGCCAGGAGAAGTAGGACAGTGGATCTGTAACATATGCCAGCTCAGCTAGCTGGAATTTTGTAAATAACTATATGTCATTGGTATATCAAACTGATTTGTACATATGCTTGTGCTGAAAATGTATTTGTGAGGTTTGCTTGTGTTAAAATGCATCAACAGTGCGCCCTACTGGAAGGAAAAGAAATGTGCATGTATTATTGTAACTGAATTAAACGTATACATTTTAACAGCATACACTGGGAGAGAAGAGGTTAATCCACCTGACTTTGGAAAAAAATATTCTTGAAATTAAATTACTTTATGGGATAAGCTATAAAGATGTTATCCCATAGTTTTGAAGGGAGCCAGATATGTAATGTCTGTACTAGAGAATAGGTTTTAGCTCCTGTAGGAAGCTGTAGGAAGACTGGAATGGTTTTATGGTTTATGACATCCAGCAGCTGTACCACATCTGAACAATGCTCTATCTGTGTGTATTGTAGCACGTAGGTGCTAAATCCTGGTAGCTTCTAGTGAGTGGGTGTAGTGCCAGAAACAGTGGCAGATGACCAGATGTATGTGATATCATTATGTACAGAAATAAAGTTTTAATATTAGAGTAGACTGAAATCGCAGGAGCATTCTGTATTCTGTCTTAGATCTGACAACAAGGACCACTCACCCATCTTGCCTTGCTCTGTTCAGTAAGTAAGAACAGTATACCTTTTATTCAATCAGGAATAGATAGGGAGACTAACTAAATATTGTTTTTCCATAACTGAGTGAAACTTTCCATCAGTGTTATTTTTAACTTATTACATACTGCGGTGGTGGTGCTGCAATAGCGTTGTCACCTCACAGTAAGACGTTGTCCTGTTCGATTCTCAGCTAGAGCGTCTTCTCTGTGGAGACATGCATGAATGGGCATACCTTCATTGAAGGTTGTGCGTCAGGGCCGGCAACTCGGCACGTAAAAATCTACTGCCAATCATTAGTGGACTGGAGTTCCACTGTAGCGACCCCTAACTGGGAAAAGCCAAAAGCAACATCTGCGTGACATCTCCAGGTGCATCTGCAGTTAACTCCTGTTGACGCCTCTAGGTGTCAAACATTGCTAGTTCATATTTGCACCAATAATTCTAAAACCATGCTGTGTACAAGGTTTTGAAAGATTTTCATCTTAAAGCTTACACAATGGCAAACTCAGCTGCATTAATATTTGCAGGTAAATAGGTATTGAATGTTGTTTTTATGATATTAATTTATAAATATAATTTTCAAATTTTTCTAAACATCTCAACAACCAAGTAACACAGACAGAACTCCTTAGCCTCATATGAATGCTCTCAGCTAGATGAATAAAATGCTGCTGACAGGATGTGTGTAACTTACTCAAAGCTCTAGCACCCCAAGAAGAGGAGGAAATAGGTGGAGCTGAAGAAGAGTGGTAACACCTAAAACAGCATGTGTTAAGACTACAGTAAAGATAGGTGGCCGAGCCAGGTATGGTAATAAGGTACATAAGGAAAGCTGGTGGTGGAATGCAGATGTCCAAGAAGTCATCAAAAGAAAGAAGGAATGCAGGAAGAAGTGGGAGATAGAAAAGACTGACCAGGCTAGGAAGGACTACTGGTTGGCTAACAAAGAAGCTAAGAAAGAAGTTGCAATAGCAAAGAATAGGGCATCAGAGGCACTCTACCAACTTCTGGAAAGTGACTCAGTAAGGGGTACAAAGAAACTATATCAGGTTGCAAGGCAAAGATAAAGAAGATAGTCAGACACCCTTCATAATGGATGCCAGGAACAACCTGCTCACCAGTCCAGGGGACATCAAAGGCAGATGAAAGGAGTATTTCCAGCAGCTTCTAAATGAAGAAAACCCCACAGAAGCTGAACTGCCACAGAAACTGCCTACAATGAGAGAAGAGGAGGAGCCCACCTTAGAAGAAGTGAGAACAGCACTAAGGAAGATGAAGTCAGGGAAAGCAGCAGGCTCAGATGAGGTCACAGCAGATATAATAAAGATGCTGAATGAACTAGGGGAGAAATGGCTCCTGAGGGTACTAATAGCAGTGTGGAGAGAAAGCCATATCCCAGATGACTGGAGAATAAGCATACTCATGCCAGTAGTACAGGAACAAAGGGAACATCCACAACTGTGGGCAGTACAAAGGCATCAAACTCCTCCCACATTGCATAAAGTTCTGGAGAGGGTGATTGATAAACGGATGCATGGAGTAGTAGAATGTAAGAATGGAGAGGAGCAATTCGGATTCAGATCAGGATGCAGCACAACTGACCCGATGTTTGCACTGAGACAGATACTTGAGAAGAAGCTAGAGATGAAGAGCAAGTCCAAATGGGGATTCCTAGACTTGGAGAAAGCATATGACAAGGTCCTAAGGAAGCTGATCTGGGCAGTACTGCGGTGGTTTGAAGTCCCAGAAACATTGGTAGAATTAGTGCAGGCTATGTTCAAGGACCCAGTGACACAAGTACGAATAGTGTTCAGCCTCACAGAGGGGTTCTCAGTGCGAGTGGGTGTACACCAGGGTTCAGCTCTGAGCCCACTGCTGTTCATACTGGTGATGGACTACATTAGCAAACGGGTTGGAGGGATCAGATCAACAAAGCTGCTGTATGCAGATGATGTGGCAGAACAAGCAGACTCTGCGCTAGAACTTCAGCAAAGGATAGGAGAATGGAATGCAAATCTGAATGCACATGGGATGAAACTAAGCACAGATAAGACAGTGGTAATGGCAGCAAATTGGGGAAATCAGAAGAAGTTGAGAATAGAGATAGAAAGGAAGACAGTGGAACAGGTAAACAGCTTCAAGTGTCTGGGAGGGGTGGTTGAGGAGAAGGGTAGTCTGAATGAAGAGGTCAAAACTAGAATCAGAGGGGCTGCAGCCAAATGGCATACAGTATCAGGTATAATCTATGACAGATGAATGCCAAAGAAGCTGAAAGGTAAGGTGTACAAGACAGTGGTTTGACCAGTACTACTGTATGGTACAGAAGCTTGGGCAGTAAAGGCAGAACAGTTGAAGAAGCTAGAGGTGATGGAAATGAAGTGCCTGAGAAAGGTGGTAGGATGCACACTGTGGGACAAATGAAGAAATGAGGACATAAGAGCAGAAGCCAAAGTAGCTCTGATAGCAGAAAACATCAGAGAGAACAGATTACGGTGGTTTGGGCACATGTGTAGAAAAGCAGAAGACAATCTGGTGAGGAAGATTTGGGACAGACAGGAAGAATGTAAGAGGAAGCGAGGACATCCAGCAAAGAGGTGGATGGATTGTGTGAAAGAAGATCTGTGACAGTCAGGCATGCATTTTGAAGAAGGCAGGAGTGTGTCACTGAATTGAGAGAGTTGTTGACAGTTAACATGATACCCTAACCCCATGTAGAAAAATGGGAAAAAGAGGGCTGATGATGAGGATGTGTGTAACTTGAGTGGTTGCCGAAATATTGTAAGTTGTTTACAAAATATTACACATTTAATAGTTATTGTGTTTACTATGATTTATAAAATTTAGTTTAAGACCTAGAACCTAAAGAATACTACCACTATAAAAATAGTTTGTACTGAAGATTTTGCCATTTATACTTCTTTCATAATCCTTATGGTTCCAGAGATATGAACATTTGTTTGAAATGTGAGGACATAATTTGATTCTGTGAAAAGGCATTGGAAGTTACAGTGCAAACTTCCTGAGCTCCATTGGAGTGAATGAGTTAATATCTCCTGTGGCTGAAACTCTGGTGTTTACTGTAAATAGATATTTAGTATTGTCATGTTCTTTTATTATTTATTATTAAATATATTTAAACTTTGCATTGTGGCTTGTCCTTTTAGAAAACTATTTAAGCTTTGAGAGTATTTACATATATTTATTTAGTGATAACTCTGGCCACTCCTGAAAGCCTGGCTGTTTGGTCAACATTACTGTTTGTAGTAATATTAACTTCACTCAGCATAACTGGATGGCCTTTTAAGAGCTTTATAGTAACTGACCAGTGGCAATGAATCCACCTTATAGTTTGGGCAAAGTTGGTAGAGCATGTAATCTGTGCCAGCCTTTCCCAGGTGTGTGTGTGTGTGTGTGTGTGTGTGTGTGTGTGTGTGTGTGTGTGTGTGTGTGTGTGTGTGTGTGTGTGTGTGTGTTTCACTTACTTGGAGCAGGGACACAAAGCACTAGTTTCACAGAGACAGTACTGGAGGACTTGTCTTGGACACTCAGCTGAGGATGTAACCCTACAGCTGTGCCAGTGGGAGTCTTATTGGGGACCTTGAGGGAGACAGATAGAGATGCCCAGATCCTTGACTGAGTGTGTGCCCAGTGTGCCCTTAAGGGAGATTTTGCTTGATGTAAAGAAGTCTGCATCTGGAAATACTGAGTGCATGCACTTGTATTCCAAGTGAATGTCCCTCTCCAGTGTCAGTGGTGAGGATTCAGGCTACTTGATTACTGGCACAGCATGGGGATGGCACACCCATACAGAGTTTTTCCTATTATCTTCTGTTCTGTAGCCATAACTGAGTAACTTTCTTTAACAAACATGTCAGATGTTTTAGTGGTTTCTGGAAAAACACTGGCATACTGACATCAAAGATGACACAGTTGCATTTTTGTTCTTAGAGCCATAATTGTTTGAGTAGTTTCCCTTAGCTCTTTGAAAGATGGTTCAGAATCTGACTTTTTGTACATGGACATCACCCTGAAAGATGCCTAAAAGCATTCTAATCACTCTCTAAATTCTTTAATAACTGTTTAGGTTCCAAAATATAGGATGACTATGACCCTTTAATGTGTTCCTATGAATACTTAGTTTTGGTTTCCTTCATAGGTTTATTGTCCTACCCATAACTATGGAATCAGCTTGATGAAGCTGAATGAACACAAGCAAGGGAGTGGTTTCTTTGATAGACTGTATAACAATGTGAGAAAATTGTCAGGCAGCATTCTTGGCATGACTTCAAATCCTGTAATTTGGTCTTTCAAGTTAACTGCCCAAAGCACTGTATTTGTCCTGCTATTTGTCCTTGCTGCTAAAGAATGTAGAACTGAGCATTTTGATTCTAAAGTACTAGCCTCAGTCTATCACACCTAAATGCCATGTACTTTGACGTAGCTAATAGACACACACAGTCCTTTTTTAATAGGGTCACAAAGCAGTTGAATTCTCTCTGTCTATAATGTTAACATTTGCCCAATTCATAAACTGCAAGAGCCCAGATGTATGAAGGCTGGTGCAGCTACAGATGAGATATATAATAGCAGCCATGTGTTACTGGCCTACCTTATGGTATGCTTTAAAACCAGATATTCTACCATCTCCATCTTTCCAATTTGTTTAACTGTAATAGCTGATGATAGTTTCAACAGTTCTGCTACTGTTCTGCGCTTACTGGAGGTATGACTGGAAAATTAAACCACTTTTATATCTAAATAGCTTTGGTTTACCTTGCACTGAGTCTGATTTCTGTATTTCTTTAAAGAGTAAGGTATCTAAATTGTTTTCTCTTTCGTAATAAGGCTTTGTATCTCTTAGCTAGATATTTGAAACCAGTTATTTTAAACTGAACTTATATTAATTTTTTTTTAGCTAAATCTGGAAATATTGTTAGAGTAGGCCTTCTGCTGCCAACCTCCCAGATCATCTCTCCTTGTAGGAATACATTCTTTAGTTCAGGCTTGGGGGGGGGGGGGTCTTAGATATACAAATAACATTAAATCAGTGATAATTGGCAATATGCAAATACAGTGGCACAGCATTATTTTCCACAAACTATATACATGCATTTGCCCTATTTGTAGCCTTTTCTAACTTAGTCATTTTATAGTAGATAAATTACAAAGCAAGCCAGAATCATAACTCAGTACTTTGCAGCAAACCTGAGCTTTCTAGGCACTATTATAGAAGTATTACAAAACAAGATTAATAGATTATCAAGAACGCATCAGGAGAAATGTTTTTGGAATTCAAACAAAGCAAGTAAAGGATCATTTTTATTAAAATGCTTTGGTTACCAATATTATAGAAAATGGTGGAAAAATTAATGGCATGTTATGTGGTAAAGGCTTTTTAATGCAAAATATAAACAAGTATGGCATATATTGAGAGCATATGAAACAGGTGAAAAAGTAATTTGATTGCTACAGTCAGCATACAAAAGGACAGATGTGAAGCCACCTAAGCACCATGTTCAATAATAGCCCTGCATCAGGCTTTGTGCACACTGAATGGCTCACAGCAACAGTTATCCCACTCCACAAAGGGGGAGTCACCACTGATCCTGGGAACTATCGCCCTATTAGCCTGATGAGCCTGGTCTGCAAGGCCATGGAACGTATCATCATGGAACTCATAAACAAAGACATTGGTAACCTCCAAACTTTGGATCCCACCCAGTTCAGTTTGTGAAAGGCAGATCAAGCCTCCTGAACCTGATCAACTTCTTTGAGGCAGTCACCAAAGCTATAGATGAGGGTAAGGTGGTTCACACAGCCTATCTTGACCTCGCCAAGGCTTTTGACACTATCCCCCATTCTGGAATTATAGCTAAACTCACTAAACTAGGTATAAATCCCTATGTCACAAAATGAGTTGCCAACTGGCTCACTGACAGAACCTACACTGTAAAAGTTGCAGACTCCAAATCTGACCTCAAACCAGTGACAAGTGGAGTACCACAGGGTTCAGTCCTGGGACCTTTCCTGTTTGGTATCTACTTCTCTGAAGTACAGGCTAACACAGAAGGCCTCTGGCTAATGAAGTTCACAGATGACTGCAAACTAGGAGCCATAGTCAAGTCTTCAAATGATGTGGACATCCTACAGAAGGGCCTTGCTGAGACAGATGCCTGGTGTCAGAGCCATGGCCTCAAGCTCAATGCCAAAATGTGCAGTGTCATCCCCTTTGGTAAAAACTCTGTACCCATGAACTACCATATAGGCAGCAATCTACTTAACTCCAAATGTATGATAAGAGACCATGAGACCCAGGTGGACGGTAGTCTCTCCTTTGACTCCTTTGATAGTCACATCGCCACAGTAGTCAGGAAGTCCTTCTACGTGGCACACCTCATCATAAAAGGGTTCTCATCCAGGATAAAAGAGGTCATTGTTCCCCTCTACTCGACACTCATTAGACCCATTATAGAGTACAACACCCATTTTGGAATGTACCTCACAAGACATCTGCAGCAGCTGGAAAGGCCACAGACGTACCTCACAAAGAGGACTACTGGCCTCAAACAAATGCCCTACACTGACCCTCTCAAAAAACTCCAGCTTTACTCCATAGCATACCGCCTACTCCAAGGTGATCTCTGCCTAACATATAAAGCTATGTCAAACCCAGAGCTGTTGGACATGCTACACCTAAAGAAATCCCAATCCCTCCGAGCTACATGCTCTAGGGACCTAAACCTTGTCACCACAATAAACAGGACATGTGGGAGAGATAGATTCCTGTCCCAGAGACCTCCCATACTCTAGAACAGGCTACCCATCTATGTCAAGCAAAGTTCTTCATTAGCCGTCTTCAAGAAAAATCTTGATGAGTGGATGGGAAATAGGAAATACACCCCGGGGATCACTTCTGTGTCACTGCTCAACAGTGGCACAGGAAAATAACTTTCTTGGGTGGTGTAAGCCAGGGAACCTTGTTGGCTAGGCTTACATAGGCCCTTGGGCCGATACCCTAGTACCTACCTATGAACCTATGAAATGACTGGTAAGTGGGCAGATGGAAAAACAGTAAAAGTAAGAAAAGAGGTGAATAAAAATGATCCTTTAAGTAGGTCATTGTTCATAGGTTCATCGGTTTATAGGTAATTACTAGGCTAAAAGTACAAGACCCTTTACAATTCTAGCCAACAATAACCAGGATATGACAATATTATATATTAATTCCCCAGATATGGGATGTGGTAGAGTCAGAGTAGTGGGACTTTGTGTTTTGGAGCCCTGAGTCATTTTAAAGACTGCTTCTGTCCATAAGGGGACATGGTCAGTACCCTGGGAGTGAATTTACAGTCCCCCCATCCATTTATTCCAAATTTGTTTTGAAGAGAGTAAGGGGGAGGGCTTTGTTTTATGAAGATGGGAAGTTTATTACATAGACGAGGTAGCCTTTGGGATATGAATGCGTCTCTCCATCAAGTTCTGTTAGAGTAACAGATAAGGTTTAGGTCTATGGAACGAGTAACCCTCGTATAATTTTTCTTGCGAATATGTAACATTTTCATCAGGGTTGGATCAGAGAAAGCCTTGTAGATCAGGCATAAGTAATCTCTTAATAGAGGATATGAGACAGAGTAAAGGGATAGGGCCTTTAGTTGGTCTGCATAAGACATGTGCCTTACACTTCATATTTTTTTTAGTGAGAAACCTCTTGGTTCACTCCATTTGGTGTAAGTTCCTGGTTAGGTACATGCAGAAGGGAACAATGTACTCAGTTATGGGACTGATGAGGGCTGAGTACAATGACATTATGACTTCCTTTGACCTTGATGCCATACTTTACTTATAAGTTGAGCCACACAGAAGGATTTCATTACTACCGTAGTTACCTGGTTGTAAGACTTTAAGTTATTATCTATCTGTGTTCCTAGGTCCCTTACCACTGGGTCTACTTTTAGGAGTGTGCTATGAATATTATAATTTGCAGAGATATCTGATTTACTGAAGGGTATTATTATGCATTATTTAGCATTTAGGCTGAGACCATGGTTTTGCCACCAGTTGTTTGTAATTTTTAGGCCTGTTTGTAGGATGTCAACATCATTTGTGGATTCAATGATTGCTCCTAGCTTACAGTTGTCGGCAAACTTGGTGAGCCAGAGGCCTCCCAACATTGACCTTCACTTCAGAGAATTATATACCAAGCAGGAAGGGTCCCAACACTGACACCTGTGGGATGCCACTAGTGAGAGGTTTCTTATCAGAAATGGATTTACCTATCTGGAGAACATGTGTCCTATCAGTGAGCCAGTTTGCTATCCAGGTTGGGGTTTATGACTAAATCAGTAAGTTTATTTATGATCCTTAAATGGGGCATTGTGTCTAAAGCTTTGGCCATGTTTAGATAAGGGGTGTGTACTGTTTTACCATCATCCATGGCCCTGGTGACTTTCTTGAAGACAACCACCAGATTGAGCAGGCAAGACCTCCCTTTGACAAAGCCAAATTGGGTCTGGTATAGTGTTTTTAGAGCTTCTATGTCATAATTGATCAGGTCCATGATAATTCTCTCCATGGTCTTGCAGATAAGACTGGTTAAGCTTATGGGTCTGTAGTTCCCTGGGTCAGCTGATGCCCCCCCCCCCCTTGTGTAGAGGGATGACTGTTGCAGTCCTCCATTACTCTGGGATAAAGACCATCCAGAGGCTGTGGTTAAACAAAGTTCCTAGTGGCCCTGATATATTCTGTTTAAAGCTATTTAAGAAGCATCCTGGAATGTTGTTGGGACCCATGGAGTCTGTGTTTGTGGCTTTAACGAGCGCAGTAAGGACCTGTTCCTTCATAATGACTGGTAGGGAAAAGGCTGTGTGCATTTCTTTGGGTGTGGTAAGAGGTGATGGGGGAGGGAGAAGTTTGAACTGAAATTGTTGGCCAGCAGGTTTACTATAGTTTCAGGCTAGGTGTAGGTGTTGCTGTTTATGATTAACTCGGCACATTGCTGAGCATTTTCCTTGAGGTTATGAATTCAGTTAAAAATAGCCTTATGGTTATCTTTCACTTGGAAGGCTATCTTTGTCTCATAGTTTGCTTTGGCAGATTTGATCATCTCTCTAATTTGTCTGTTTAGACTGGTGAGTGTCTTTTTGCACTATTTTGACTGTTTCTTCTTGGCTTTGGATAGGATTTTTTTCCTTTTGTTGAATAGCCTATTTATGCTGTGGATCCACCAGGGTGGTTTATTTTTGCCAGTAATCAAAGGTTTGACTCAGACAGGTACTGCTTCCTCTATGCAGCTATAAATGTGGCTGTACAGTGCTTTTGTGTACAGCTCAGAGTAGGGCTCAGTGTCATCCGGGTTTAGTTGATTGGAAATTTAATAAGCTGTCATGTAGTCTGAGTTAATTGGCCTTAGCAAAGTTCTTAAAAGGTTTGGGATTTGATGGGGGTTCTAGGGTAGTTTTAATATTAAAGGAGATCATTTTGTGGTTAGATTTTATCAGGGAGGAGTTAATGCACAGGAGGGAGCAGCATCCTCCATGCTCATGAGTACTAGGTCTAGGATATTTATACCTCTTATTGGGGAGCTAACTAGCTGGTCCAGGGTATTTGTATTGACAAAGTCCAAAAACATCTGAGCAAGTGAATTATGGGTTATAGAAGTCTCCATTTTATGGAGGGAAAGTTGAAGTCACCCATAAGTATTAGTTAGGCTGAATGTTAAGAGGTTCCAGTAAGTTAAGGTAGGAGGTATGGTTTTCTAGACCCATGTTAGGGGATCTATAGCACGCAAGGATATGATAAGAGGTCGCACATGTGGTTAGTTGGGCATGCAGCAGCTCAAGCAAATCATGTTGTTGGACCAGTCTAGCAATGTACTTGTCCTTTATGAACACTGAGACGCCTCCTCCCTTTGTTTTATCCTAAGGTGAGGGGGAACCAAAATATATGTAGCCTTTGATAGATGGGGTATTAGATTCATTGGTTCATATTAGGCTGTTGATCAGGTAGATAAATTATAGCCCAGCCTTAAGATCTGCATTTGTTAGTACCTACAAAGTGAAAAACTCTAACCTAATTTTGTCCTCTTTCAATGAGGGTTTAAGGAGCCAGACCAGGAATGAATTTATGGTTTGCCATTCGTTTGACTAGGTTGCCTTTAAAGAGGGTCAGGGGGATAGCTTGCTTTACATCTAAGGAGAGTCTATTCCATGAAAGAAGGATTCTTTGAGATAGATTTCTCTTACCAGCAGGTCCTATTTATGCGATGGAGGAAGTTTAGTTCATTTGAGTGGTGTATTTAGTAGAGTGTTATATGTTTTGTGTAGAAGGATGCAGAGGACTGATCCTTTCAGGCTTTGTAAGTGAGGTTCCTACTCAAGATTCAGAAAGAAGCAGACGTGAGAAAATGCTTTAAGGTGGTCTCTGTAATACAAGGAATACATGCCACTGAGTGTTTAGTGAAGAAATGCTGTGGTCTTTGAGATTGACTCATATGTTCAGATGAGTACATATTGAAAGGGGAGATATAGTCTATTATGGGTCTGATGAGAAAGCAGTCAAGAGGGAAGACAACTTCTCTTGACCTAGAAAACATACCCCTAGTAAGGAATGTGTCTAGATAGAAGGGTTTCTTAATGGCAATGAATACATGGTGATCATGGATACTTCATTGTTAATGAAAGTTCCCACATCCCTAATAACTGACAATTTTCAAAGTTGAATCATCTATGCAGTAGGTGAGTGGATAACATATTTACCAAAGTACATAATACTGTACTTTTTGGCATTTAGATTAAGGCCAATCATCTGGGCACCACTTGTTTGTATGTGCTAGGCCCTCCTGAAGAATCTGTAATTCAGTTGGGGAGTTTATGACAGCTCTGAGTTTGCAGTCATACACAAACTTGGTCAGCCACAGTCCTTTGACTTCAGAGAACTAAATACAAAAGAGAAATGTCCTGAGGATAGATCCCTAAGGAACACCACTAGCTACAACCCTTTGCAATGAGTACAAATCCCCTACACTAATAGACTTGGTTCTGTCAGTAAGCCAGTTTGCTATCCAGTGGGTAATACAAGGATTGACATTTAGTTTGATTAGCTTGTTGATAACACCATAATGTGGTAAAGTATCAAAAGCCTTGGCCAGGTTGAGGTAAGCAGTGTGAACAATTTACCCATATCCAGTGCAGTAATGATGTGTTCAAAGAAGTCTACCAAGTGTAGGATGCAAGATCTAATTTTATTGAACCCAAACCAGTTTGGTTCATGGGACTGTAGACTGTTAATGGACGTGTTAATAAGTTGTACGATGATATTGCTTTATAGAAAAGACTGGTGAGGCTCAGAGGTTTACAGATTCCATGGTCAGTGGTGGGTGCTCCCTTGTAGAGTTGGATGACTACAGCAGTTGTCCACCACTCTGGCATGAATCAAGTGTAGAGGCCAAGATTGGATAGGTTCAGTAGTGAATCTGTAAGGCTGTGCCTGGTGCTGAGAAAAACGCAGGGGGGGCACATTGTTTGGACCTATACGACTAGTATATTTCGCTTTGGAGAGAGCCCTCATGACTTGTTCTGGAGTGATCTGAGGATGAGGATGTGGGTATGCTAATATACCAGGGCAAGCTAGGGGGAAATATGGGTGTAAAGTCTGAGTGGAATTTATCTGGATGTATTCTCTTGGAGTATGTGTTATTGTTACGTATTAGCTCTGTGCATTGCTGGGTATTGCTTCTAAGTTGATGATATAGTTGAAAAAGGCTTTGGTGGTTGGGATATTAAATTTATTCTTACGGACAATTTTTTTCATCTTATGGCATAGTTGTTTATACTAGAGTTTATTCCTAAACATGGCACTGTATTTGTGTCTGAGGGGGGCTGATGCCTCAATGTACTGTTGAGTATGGAAACTGTCAGCAAATATAGCAGTATATTAGGTGGGGTCATTGAGGGGCAAGGGGGAATTCCTGAATGTCATGAGTTAGCTGTAATAGAGTTGCCTTAGAAAAGGCTCCAGAGACAGAAAGTTTTGATGGTAAACAAGACTTTACCCTCCTAGTGAAGATTACTGTATGGTGGTTGCGTGTACGTAATGATGGGACAGTTACAGGTGTGGGACATAGTGGTGTTACACTGGTGAGGACTAAGATTCAATATTTGTGATCCTGTAGTTGGAAAGGGAACTAGTTGATCTAAGGAGCCAGCATTTATGAAATCTTGGAAGCATTGTGCATACTTATTTGTCATCATGTAGACTTCTCACTTAGTGGAATCCCCCAGGAGAATAGTATTAGGTTCAATGGAGGGGGCTTCAGTTTGTTTAGATACGTCTCATGGCTTAAAGGTGATATGCAGGGGGTAAGGCAGTTGGCTCTGATGTGGTACATTTTTTATTGACAGTAAGTAGTTTGTGAAGGAGCTCATGTTCATTGTCCCTCCTTATGACACTAGATGTGAATCGGTTTATCTGGAATATGGATATGCCCCTTCCAAAAAAGACATAATACTGCATTTGCTGGCATTTTAGTTGATGAGTCTGAAAGACTGGTAGACACTGATACCAGGCATTGTGGGGGGTGCTGTTACTAGACCAAAATCATGTTTTAGCAGCTATGCAGATATGTATATTTTTTCAGGGTCAGGAAGGCCTATAAGGAGTGCAACTTCTTATTTAGGCTTCTGGCATTAAACAAGTACTACTACCTTTATATAATCTTTATGCTGTTTGACTATGTTAGTAGCTTGAGGAGACTGACTTTGCCTAAAAATGGTACTACAGAGGAAGAAAAACTTTAGCCAACATATACAAATCCCTCAGGAGAGAGGTGCAGGTCATCCCTAACAAGGTATGTAGGACTGTTAATGACATTGATAGTTAAGACAGTATTTAATGTCACTTATGTTCTGTTTATATTATGGCATCATTCTTGGTGATGGTAGGGTGGTGCCCAAGATTAATTTCATACCAACCTCAGAGGCATATTCTGAGAGCTACATCATGTCCCTCTTCATATGATCCAAGAAGGTGTGTCTTAAGTTGTTCATGCCCATGTACATGATGACAAAGTCATATGTGTACCTTGGGTGAAGGGACTTGAGGACTCTAGTAACATGACAGATCCTGGCAGCTGAAAGATCTCTTAGCATCACTTTGTCCTTGTCTGCATGGTTAGGGGTGTATACGTATCTTTAACTATGGAATCACCTATGACTGAGACATTTTTAGATGTGTGCTCAGCTTGCTGCCTTAAGGGCATTGGCCTACTAGCTTTGCTTTTCTACTGGTTTTTTTTGTATCTACTGATGCTGTTTGCTTGTAAGTATGATGCTAAGGACCCTGTACATCCAACCTACATCTTAGAGACATTTGAGGTTTGGGCAGGGATGTCTTAAGCACCTCAGCATGTTTGCGTCTTTCGGCTTTTCCCGGTTAGGGGTCGCCACAGCAGAACTCCGGTCCGCTAATGATTGGTAGTTGATTTTTACGTACCGAGTTACCAGCTCTGACTCACAGCCTTCAATGAAGGTACGCCCATTCATGCATGTTTCCACGCAGAAGACGCTCTAGCTGAGAATCGAACCGGACAGCATCTTACTGTGAGGCGACAATGCTACCGCAGCACCACCACCACAGGTTCTTAAGCACCTTAGCATAAAATGGCTTATCTGTTGATTTTGGAAAGTGTGTGTAAGTACTGATACCTGGTAAGTACTGCTAACAAGTTTGGATGGCAAGCTGGCTTCCAAGGTTAGGGAATGCTTCAACCTCTCACATATAGATTTGTCTAGTGGAAGAAGCAAAGGGTTGACAGGAAGAATGAGATAGTTGTTACATTGCCTTAGGGTACCTAACAATATCAAACTGGCTATAGATGGTGTGGGAGACTACAACCTCATGGCTTATAGTGTTTGGTGTGTAAGGAGTACACTGATGAGACTTTCTGTATGGAAATGTTTTTTATATTAAATATTAATTAGGAGAGGAGATAAGGTTTGCTAGTGAAATAAAACAGTACAATGGAATAAAAGCAGAAAAAGTGAGTAGTGGTAGAAGTGAAGTGTGGCAGTACAGTTTATTCAGCAGTAGGTAAATAAATGTTGTAAAGTGGCATGGCAGGTCCAGAATAACACATCTATAAAACTCCAATTGAAGTCAGGCCAATTTTTTACAATTCTGAGTCTTGCTGAGGTTACACAACAAGGGAAATGCAGCATAATTTGTCATAGCAACAATAATGAAATTAAAGTCACAGTGAGGGCAGCCCCAGCAAATGATTTAAAAGCAGCCATACCTTTCAACTGTCCAGATTTTCACAGAATATCCATATTTTTGCCTCATATTTATGATGTGTTCCTCATGAAATTTGTGGTTTCTGGCTAATCACTGAAGAGTGAAGTCAGTGAATAAAAGCTATTTGAGTTTCAGACTTTATATCCTCCAGAAAATATATGCTAACACAAAACCTGTTATTCTATCAACTTTCTAGGTTTATAATAACAACATTTAAAATATGACCCTATTTTTGTGCCTTTGTCCCCCCTCCAATTATGTTAGGCTTTGTCCAGATTTTTTTGTCCTAAAAGATTGAGAAATATGAAAACAGTATAATGACTAAGCAGTCTGGCATGGTTTGCACAACAGCAGCCCCTGGATTCAGCAAGCTCTTCATGGAGTGCAGGAATAGTGCAAGAGCTGCTGCATGCAATATGGCCGACAAGCAAACCAGGATAAGGCATGAACAAGTGCCCATACATTATTTCCGCACGGACATCACTGCCATATGCTAATTACCTCATTTGCTGATGAAAACCATGCAAATGAGGTGAATTAGCTATCCAGGAAGCAGGCAGGCATCTGTGCAGGAATACTGAAACCTGCAGAAATGTATTTGGTTACTATTCCCGCACGGACACCACTGCCATATGCTAATTACCTCATTTGCTGATGTAAACCATGCAAATGAGGTGAATTAGTGATCCATGAAGCAGGCAGGCATCTGTGCAGCAATACTGAAACCTGCAGAAATGTATTTGGTTACTAACCAAATGCATTTCTGCAAATTACAAATCGGAGGCATGACAGCTCGAAAGAATGCATGTATTCTATGTAGTAGGCATGGCTATGGCCAAATATATGGCCACTGGCATGAAAAATAGCTGAAATTTTATAAAAAATAAGTTTTATTTTTTTTTGGCCGATCTCAGCCCTTTAAGTGTAAGGCAGTGGTGTGTAAACAGGATCGTCACAAAAAAAAAAAAAAGATGGAAATAAGCTTTTATATCCAAATCTGCATATAGTCAGTGACATGCATAAAACAACAATACAAGGGAATAGTGGTGCAGCAACACCACTGTATAAGTAGAATAGGTGGATAACCTCATAAAAGGGTGTGTCATGCATGCTGTAAGCTTATTAGAGTTCTGTGGCCCGTGTTTGCCCTTAGCTAAGCATTGCTAAGGAGGGGTGTGTGTCTTACACTGTTGAGCACTGTTTTCCTTGCTTAAATGGGTGTGCACGCCATGCACTGGGTTTTAAACAAACAAACAAACAAAAAAAAATAAAATAAAAAACAGGAAATAGCAGCACTGTTCACATCTGAGCACTGGGTATGTGTGGTGCTCCTAGGGGCTTAAACGGGGAGTAAATGGGAAGGGGAAACAGCAGTAGGAAGGCACTCAAGGAGAACTAGCATAGCTGGCAGGTGAAATGTATCAGAATCAGCCAATTACACAGGCAGCAGCCCAGCACACTACTATAAACTATGCAAACACCTTTCGGTTTATTTTCTCTCACAAACTCTACACCATCAGTGTACACAGACGGGGAAATTTTACCTGACAAAACTAACAAAATGTTAGGGGCTGCTGTAGCTCTCATACATCAATATGTGAAAGAGGCTAAGGGTGGTGAGGATGTGAATGCTGATGACCATCTCACAGTGAGGAGGAGAAGAGTGTACAGACCCAGGGTAACCTACCAGGGGCTACATGAGCTGGAGATAATGGAGTGCTGTAGGGTGGACAGGGACATTCTACAGCAAACTGTTGAGCTGTGCCAGTCCTGCCTCACACACAGAACCAGCAGAGGGGTACCCATACCAGTGGATACCAAGGTATGTGTAGGCTTAAGAATACTAGCCACAGGTACCTTCCAAAGGCCAAATGGGGATATCATGAGGATCTCACAGGCATCAGCATCCAGGGTACTCCATCAGTTCCTAGATGCCATGTCAGTACATGCCAGTGAACACATATATTTCCTCAACACCTGTGAGGCATTGACCAGCAATATGCATCTCTTCTACCACATAGCAGAATACCTTGAGGTAGTGGGTGATATAGACTGCATGCACATACACATCAAAGCACCACCTGGTGAGAAGGTAGCATCTACATAAACCACAAGAGCTTCCTCTCCATCAACTGCTAGGTTGTGTGCAATGCCCAGGGCATTATCATGAATATGTGCGCTGGCAGCCCTGGAAGCTATCACGACTCCCACATCTGACATATGACACAGCTGTACCAGTCATTTGCCAGTGGGGACATCCCATATGGCCACTTAGTGGGGGATGTTGGCTATGCACTGGAGCTGTGGCTGATGCCACCCCTCAGAAATGCACACACACCTGAACAAGAACTCCATAATGAGGTGCACGCACAAATAAGAATCATCATAGAGTGTGTGTTTGGAATGCTCAAGTCACAGTTCCACTGCCATGACACATCTGGTGGAGCCTCGCAGTACTCTCCAGCTACATGTACACAAATGTTCATAGTATGTGCCATACTACACAATATGATCCTGTGGAAACAGCTGCAGCAGTAACAGCATGGGGCAGGGCCACACAGCCCCCCCCCCACCATTGCCAAGGCCATCACAGGCACAGAGTGACTCGGAGGATGAACTACCTGAGCCTGCCCCTGTAGGCAGAAGGAGGCATACCTAGTATGCCCAGGCCTTGGCAAAGAGGTAATGCATAGCAAATCCACTGACACGGTAGGGACCCAGGGAATGACACCTCTCTCTGACTTGCACATACAGTAAAGGGGATGCCAAACATGACACTACCTGTGCCTTACCATGTATAGGCAGTGTACTGTGTGCATACGACATAGTCAGCCTTCCAACACCATCTGCAGTACTGGCCCAGGCACAAGGTAAGTCACTCCTCCTATCAATTAGTAAATGTAGTAGTATGTTCTGATACTGATATCTATGGTATGGATGTAAGCATGCAATGAAATTGTGCGGCTGAATGAGATAGCATCAGACAGCTGACAGCTATATGGAACAGCAGGAAATCCATAACAAATACTGGTGTCAACATACTAGGCTGTAGTGCACAAGGTGACAACTCCCACCACAGTACATGTGGTGGCCCAAATAACTGAGTGTCTGTAGGCCACACACATGGCTGTCAATGAGGGTTCACATACCCACCCCCAGTCTCACCCAGCAGGACAGGTGTAGATGAGCATAGAGAAATGTTGGGCTAAGGCCCTCAAATGCTGCAAATGGTGAACAGCCCCCCTACAGACCTACACAGACATAGTACAACAGGTCTGGCAGTTACATTATAGTTCTGAAGGGCAAGAAGTCTGAAACTGAAATGTATGCAAATACAATCTAACATGTTTATTCTACTGAGATGCCTCCTTTGTGCAATATAGGTCACAATACTATACTAAATGGAAGTAAACAGAGTAAGTGAAATACCACTACAGTTATTGCAAATGTGTAAAGTTGTCAGGTGTGTCCCCCTCCCCTACAACCCCATGTAGAAATGCAGTAACATGTAAGTTTGTGGAGTAATATCAGTGGAGCACAGAGTGCCAGATATGCCCCAATAAACATGATAAATTGGTGCATGTCTACAATATGCAGGTGTCAGTCTGCTAGGTTTCTTTGTGTTTAATGTTGTGTGGACATGGTCAGCATGTAGATCTGCATGTTGTGTCTCGGTGTACAGTACTGTGCTTGACAGGACCATGTCTCAATAACTGCACTGCCAACCAATATCCTGCTCAGTGACATCCATGTTAACAGTTGTACACTGTGCAGATGTCAATAGCAGTCAACAGTGGAAAGCCGACAGGCCATGAACAGGGGGCCCTACATGGAAACACTACACAGGTGGAAGTACCCTATGCAGTGCCTACAATAACTCTCAGTTTCACAAAACTGTGGAATTATATATCTAGAAGTTAGCATACCATTAGTTGTCCCTCCAGTATGGAATACTGGTTGTTTGCCCAATTACTGCCACACCACCAAAGCACTGTTACACACTAATGCCAGACTGCCGATAGCCATACACAAGGTGGGATATGGATAAGGTCTTACTTATACCTGTGAGGCAGGTGCCCTAAGCTGACATATCACACATGCACTCAGGTCACCCCTCAACAACACTCATAGGTATCACACAGGTGAGATCCTTGCTGTTGGGAATGAGTACACTATGACCCCACTTCTGTATGGGAATACCTACAGAATGCAGCATGCTGAAGAGGTGTCCTATGCAGGCATGTTCCTAGCTGTAAGCAGCACCCTGCCTGCATCCATACCAGTAGATCAATATGGACAGGACATTTTGCCAGTAACACCTTGCACACTTACTCTGTCAACCCAGAGGCATCCACTGGATCACAGCCTAGGAATGTATGAGTGACAGAATGCATTGACCTGCTACAGATGGCCCGCATCACTACCAAATGGTCTAAAGTCCTCTGTCAAAGGCCTTTGCCTCACCCATAGTGCCAATTTATGGCATCTTATGGGGTCCTAACTAAAAACCTAACACAGTCCACAGAACACAAATGCAAGGCCATGCTGACAAATCCCAGTAACATGCCCCCATGTCCTATTGCAAGAACTGTGGACCAATCCATAAATATTGCTGGGATGAAGGGCCAAATATAGGGATACTTCTTAGATATTGCTCACATAATGTTAGGAAGAGGATAGAATAACAGAGGGGGTGTAGAAGTATGGATGCCATGGAGTGTGTGAAGTCTGAAACTCTGATGTGTGCCCACACTACCCCTGCCTGCAATCCCATTAATGAGTGGCTACAAACCTGCTTGTAAACCACAATGTGAAGGGGAGATAACCAGATATATGAGTCCTGCCTCTGGATAACCTGGGTGAATTTGTACAGCTGAGAGGTATGTCGACACAGGATATGGCCATTCTGTTAAGTTGATATATGTACAAAAAGGGGATCATCACCCACCATACTACCAAGGTGCTGGACCATTTACACAGAGCCATTAGCAAGTGTCTGTAGCTACCCCTCTAGAATGGCAGGAATGTGCAAGAATGTGTACCCTGTGGCCCACTATACTGGACTCAGCTACATTCATCTTGTATTTTTACAGTCAACAGTTGACTGAATACATCACAGTGTAAAACAATACATATGTCTGAATATCTCTGCTAACACCAACCATGTAACACAAGCAGTACAGATAGCAATAGTTACAGTATCCCCCTATCTTTCACCCATTATGACTCCATATTGTCAACCTATCTACAGATATCCTGCAGAAACAGGTAGCTAGCTGTAGGTGTAGAACACCAAACCCTGGACTGGAGTACAATGCTACCCGGAATGGATTCACACACTCAATACAGAAGGTCATACTGGGCATGCTCCTACACTTAGAAAAATTAAGCCCATGTCTGACAACACAGAGGACTATACATATCTGTCATTTGCAGATGTCTGTGCACACACACCAAACTGTACACCATTTATGTTTCACACACACATTATCTAAGGCCAACAGACTATAATATGTCAAACAAACACACACACAGATGTGGGGAAGAGAGAGACAGACAGTGACAGAGAGAATCCCATTATGAGGCATGTACCACCCACTACACATCCCATTGGCCTATATCACATGATGTGCTAATGTCAATCACTGTAGACATTCATTTTGGTAGCCCTCAGCCCTCTAGTGTCTGTAGTGCTTGTGATAATTGTGTAACACTATAGTACAAATAAGTAGTCATGTAGCATTTGCAAACTCAGTGCTGTCAAATGTAAAGTTGTGTGTGAGTGTGTGTGTGTGTGTGTGTGTGTGTGTGTGTGTGTGTGTGTGTGTGTGTGTGTGTGTGTGTGTGTGTGTGTGTGTGTATGTGTGTGTTTCCAGAGGAATGGTTTATGGCCCATTCGCACACACTGCACCTCCCATTGCCCTGTGTTAGCACTCCTGCTGCCAGTCACCTTGAAATAACCCTTTAGCCAAGCCTTAGTCCTATAATCTTTGTGGCACTCACAATAACTGTGTAATACTATTGTGTAGCAAACTAGTTAGGTAGGAGTTCTAATCCCAGACATGGCAACTGTTAAACTGTGTGTGTTTGGAGATGAATTATTTTGAGGCTATTCACACTCACTACACCTCCCATGGCCCTACTTTAGCACCCCTGCTAATGTCAGTCACCTTGAAATAACCCTTTGGACAAACCTCAGCCCAGTAAGCTCTGCGGTGCATACAGTAACTGCATAATGCTCTAGTGTAGCAAGCTAGTTAGGTAGGAGTTCTAATCCTGGTTCTAGCAACTATGAAAGTGCATGTGTTTGTGTGAGAAAGTGTGTGTGTCATTGTTGATACCTGATTTTTGCGGTCATTCACACTTACTACACTGCCTTTACCCCTCCTTTAGCACTGCTGCTGATGTCACCCACCTTCAAAGATACCTTTGGAGAGCTTTCTAACATATAAGCTCTGTGGCAATTGCGATAACTGCATTATGCTGTAGTATAGCAAACTAGTTAGGTAGGAGTTCTAATTCCACTCCTCGCAACTGTGAAAATGTGCGTGTTTGTGTGAGAGAGCATGTGTGTCTTTGTTGACACCTGAATTTGTGGTCATTTACACTTCCCTTACCCCTCCTTTAACACTGCTGCTGATGGTACTCACCTTTAAGATACCTTTGGAGAGTTCTCAAATATGTAATTTCCGTGGTGTGTCTCATAACTATGTAGTACTTTAGTGCAGTATACTAGTTAGGTAGGAGTTCTAATCTCAGTCCAGGCAAATGCAGAAGTGTGTCTGTTTGTGGACACATGATTTTGAGACCATTTCGACTTACTTCATTTCCCTTTCCCCTTCTTTAGCACTGCTGCTGATGTCACTCACCTTTAAAGATACCTTCGGGGAGCTATCAAGTATGTAAGCTCTGTGGTGCATCTGATAAATGCGTAATACCGTAGTATCAATAACTAGATAGGTAGGGGTTTGAATCTCATTCCTAGCAAGTGTTTGTCATTAACTTTGTGATCCATATATATGGGGGGGGGTTGCTACATTTTTGTCTTGTCCACACAGTACAATAATAAATGTCTATTGTACAGGGCCCACTTCTGTGGTAGCGGTGGACACTCTGCAGTCCTATAACCCATTTGTCATGTTAAATAACTATAGAACAATATGGAGTACAAAACAACATATGTGGCCCTTGTAGTCCTGGGATACAATTCCACACTCAGGAATCATAGGCAAACACACTCATCTATTCATTAATTCCTATGTCTGCAACCTGGCTCAGGGATGGTACCCACAGTGTGAAAGCAGCAGACCCCATGTCAGACTGCCAAACAGTCATGATTTGTGGCAGCCTCCCAGTCATGAGTGGAGTACCACAGGTTCTTGTCCTGGGTCAACTCTTGTTTGTTATGTGTGGCTCTGATATCCAGCCAAACATGAATAAACTGTGTTTAGCAATGTTTGCAGACATTGCTAATTGGGGTCTATGTTCACATCCCCAGAATATGTACAAATCCTGCATAAAGTTGCCAGTGACAACTCCAACTGTTGTTAGAACACTGGCCTTAGTCTTATTGTCAAGAAATGTGTCCCAAACCTCTGTTGAATCAATGTGTTGCCCACAAATGGTCACATTGGTGGTAGTCCAATGGGCACAGATCTCCCTATAGGAGTTCTGTGAACATATCTTGACAGCAACCTCTCTTCTAACCCCACATTGCCACTGTGGACAGAAAGTCCTTCCATGTGGCACGTTGCATAAGTAAGGGTGTGTCAGGGGGTATCATCAAGGAATGGAGAAGTCAATGTCCCTCTCTACACCCCACTCAGTAGGCCAATCAGCAGGTACAATGGTCCATTCAACATGTAACTCACTGGACACCTACAACAACTGTGTAGGCTGCAAGTGTACCACACATGTAGAACCCTAGCCATCACACAGCTGTCCTATATGGACAGAGATCTGAACCTCCAAGTGTTCCTGGTCACATCTTGGCTGCTTACAGGCAATCTCTGATTGACTGACACTGACATGTCTGCCCAGCTGTGTTACAAATGCCACAGCTAAGAAATACCACTCTGTATGCACCACATGCCATGGATACTTCAACCAGGCTACTACAGTCGGCAGAACATGTTTGGGGACAGGTCCCTAACCCAGACACTGGCCATGTTATGCAGTATATGTTGCATACATGCCAATTGGAGCACCTCACTGGCCCTCTTCACGGGAAACGCAGATGAGTGGATGCTGAATTTAACTGTCACCCTGCGGATCACTCAAGTGGCAGTAGTTGATAGATAGCCTGGTGACAAACATCAGGTAGTATGATACCAGTGTACTCACATGCCCTACTCTTCTCATCTTTCCATGGAAATTAGCCTGGTACACACCTAGGAACACCTGCACCTGTGGACCTCAGTACTGACAAATGTGTCTGTGTGCATTACTGAGTATAACAGTCTTTGTGTGTTTGTAAACTTGTAGTTGAAAATACTCTGAGGGCCTTCTCACCCACTACACCCCCATTGCTATACTTAGAAAGAGCTTCTGCTGTAATTCCCATTAAATTTACCTTGTGACACTCTTCACAGTATGGGCTACCTGGAGCTTGCAGTACCAGCATAACACTGTTCTGCAAATGGGTAGATAGGTGTGGGTTACCCTCTGAGTCCTGGGAAATGTTAGTATGTGTGTGTGTGTGTGTGTGTGTGTGTGTGTGTGTGTGTGTGTGTGTGTGTGTGTGTGTGTGTGTGTGTGTGTGTGTGTGTGTGTGAGAGTGTGCATATTTGTAGGAGACAGCATTCTGAGACCTCAGTCTCCAAATACACTAAACATTGTCATACATTATAAGGGATTGTGATGTTGCTCACATTGGGAGAGCCATGACAAAACCCTCACCCTACTATCCCTGTGGCAGGTGCAATAAATGCATATCCCTGTAGTAGCAATAATTTGATAGACAAGGGTTTGTATTGCAGTCCTGGTAAATGTGTGATTGTGGGTATGTCAGAACATTATCATGGGTTTCAGTGAGTACTATATCCAATGTGGGGTGAGAATGCTGGGTATACTGTCTTTACACCATGGGACCCCCAGTGCATGTCCCAAGGTCCACTGTATGAGGACTGCTGTCATCATCAACCATACATGTAACTGATGACACTCTTCAGCCCAATAATGCATTTGCTGTGTGCAAAAACTCATAACAGTATGGACTCACTGACAAGGTAGTCAGCACTGTTAAACCCAGGTCTGTCAAATGTGTCTATGACTGTATGTGTTTGTCAATATGTATATGTCAGTATGTTATACTATGTAGTGTCATTAACACCCAGTACATCCCCTATTACCATACTGTACAAGGCCTGGTGATGTTCACTTTATAGGAAGGTTGGGACACACCACACCCTACAAGCTCTGTGGTGTGTGCAATTAAGGCCGAACACATTAGTAGCAATAAGAACCTAGGTAGGGGTTCTAATCTCCCTGTTGCCAAGTACATGCATGTGCATGTGAGGGGATCTACTTCAGTTTGCAGAAAAACAATTTCCCGGGAGATCATTTGTCTGAGAACTAACTGGCAAAAGCTAACATTGCGAAGCAATCATCTTGTGGAAATTCATTCCATCAAAGCTAGAAGTGGATGTGTAAATGCCCCTTTCCCAGCTGTACAGCGATAATGGAGTTAGTATATATAGTTGGGGGTGGTTGTCATGGACACAGCCACCTACATCGGGGGTATTGTTGTGCATATCCCCCCGCTTAGTGTGCTGTTATACTGTCCAGTTTATGTTAAGAGGCTAAGTAGTTGATAATGACACTATGTGTGGTTCTATACCACCCCACACCCTCCAAAGTAGGGGGCTGTGCCATCCACACCAGCACAACTATTTATACCAACTCCAGGATTGCACTACATTGGGGAAAAAGACATATACCCTGCCAGTACTATTTTCATTGAAATGAAATTTGGCAGACTGATTATTTATTGATGTGATGTTTTGCAATTTGGTCTTGGTAGAATTACATAGGCCGAAATGAGTTCTCTGCAAAATAAAGTACATCCAGGTGAACAGCATTCTCTGTGTATTGCATCAACACAAAAGTGTGTGTGTGTGTGTGTGTGTGTGTGTGTGTGTGTGTGTGTGTGTGTGTGTGTGTGTGTGTGTGTGTGTGTGTGTGTGTGTGTGTTATTCACAAACATTTGGTGTGTGCCGCCCAGTACACTTACTATTGTCCACTGTAGAAGAGCTGCTTACATCAGCCACCATGCACTGACCTGTATACACTCCTCAGACCCATCAGCCATGTGGCACATGCAATAACTGTTATACAGACCTGTTACTTGTGTTCAGCTGTACCGGGGATATGACACAGCCAATGTGTTACCACAGTGCCACACCCCTTGTAGGAAAGGACAGCAGACCAACATCCTCCTGACACACAGACACCTAGAACACAAACAGAATACATTATGGAGAAAGCATTCAGTCAGTGTTAATAACAGAAATAATGCATCATGGCTGGACAGCTACACATCCTGATGTGTAAGCATTAAACATTCCAGCTGATGACACTTTAAACAGCATTAAATTGCTAAAGTGTAGTACATTTACCCTGTGCATCAGAACCATATTAGCATGTCCCTGCATTGATGGTATGGATGACAGGGATGTGGCACAGGTATCATCATATGCACAGGTTGTGGTGTGGGTTTGCCAGAGGCCTAGGCTGAAACATTTGGTTGACATCATGTGTGTGTGGGTTAGGGGGTTGTTTATTAAATGTCCTGTGCAGATGTGGTGTGTGTAAGTATGGAGGTGCCTAGCTTGATTTGATGTGTGTGTGTGTATGGCACAGTTCTGCCATGTGGCTGCCCTATACAGGGGTATGTTGGACAGCTGCAGACCGTACATGTCAGTTGTACAGTTCACTGTGTCCAGCCATGGGCATGGGAACTGCACCTGCCAGGGGTTGCACAGGCACCACCAGGCAGAAGCCAAGATATGGTACTCTCCCCTGACAATGCCAATTGTCCGCTGGATAAGCATCCCTGTTGGGACTGGCCAGGACCATGTGCACATGGCCTGCTGCATTGTGGTGTGGATAGAACCCCCCCTGCAGTGCTACTGCTGGTACTGACAGTACGGGATCCTGAGTGAGATACTGCACATCCACATAGACCTCCACCTGTTGGTGTTGCTGAACTACATCCATGAAGTCAATGCCATACTCCCACCACATGCTCTACCACAGACACCACACAGTCAAGGATTCCCTTCATCTCACCCAACCATCTATCTATGACCTCTGCAAAATAACAGTGGGCATCTGCATGATTATGGATGTAGTCACGTACAGCAGGAAGAGTAGCCCTCTGGAGCCTTAGACTATTTCTGATGTAACATTCCATATGTGCCTGTGCCTCCATGATAACCTGAAACATGCGTCTGGTGACACCTGCTGTGGCACTTCTGCCAGGGGCATGATGGCCAGCAGCCCTCCTATGAGCACCCCTGTCCATCTGCCTGTGTGGGACCTCATTGGTTATCCAGCTATGGCTGCTGTGTACAGACACACTTGCCATAGTCACCACACTTTCCTGTCCCATGCCACCACTCACCAACTGTCCCTCATCTATGGCCACTGGTGATGGGGTATGTGTGGGCAATGTGACTGTGTGTGAGGATGGGGTGGATAAAAGTGGGATGCCAACCAATGGCACAGATTCAGCCCCTGACAACCCTGCCTGTGCCTCACTATGCCTATCATCATTGTCAGAGACTGTATAAACACTAACATCAGTTTGCCTGCAGGAGGGACCCTGAACCACCACCTGTAAGGGGCAGACAAGAAATTTAAATTAAGACCTGTACATTATGATTTACACACACACACACACACACACACACACACACACACACACACACACACACACACACACACACACACACACACACACACACTTACAGGTGATGTGGCACAAAGATATTACACAAACCTCTCATTACCCAACAGTTGACATGCATGACATATGGCACTCAACAGCATGCACTGCTGCCATTCATAATCCTTGCTACCAACAATATACATCTCTGTGATGCACGAATTGTGTTAGTAGGTTATGCCCCTTCCCCCAGAACACACTGCACCCACATACACATTATTGCTGTGCACCTGTACAGCTCCTTGGCATGTACTGTGCACCATACCGCATAAGTGTACAAATCATTGCTGAATGTGTAGATGTCTGGCAGTTATGTTTGCTCTGTTGTTCACAGCCCCTATGTGTTTGTCTGACACATAACTTGGATGATATGAGGAGTGATGTCAATAATTAATGCCTGACCTTTGATTTGCAGATGGCATCATCAGCAGTGCATGTATGTGCAATAAAATCTGGTTACACCAACATCCTTCAAAGCTTAATGTGGCTATGAGAATTGTACACACCCTTATTGACATGTCAGCCTCTTCTATGATATTCAATGGGGCTACACTACTGCATTTGATAACATTACACACACCTGATATGTGACATATGACCTGCGCAATCCAATGCAGTATCAAACAAATGTGTTAGTCATGGAGATGCTGAATGAGATGCATACAGTATGTGGGTTGCATAAGTGTGCACACCCTTAAAACAATGGTTGTTGAAGCACCTGTTAAATGAACTACAGCAGTCACTATTCCTGGAAGGGGTATACTAGCATGGCCCGTCTTTACTTGGCATTATTTGGTCTGTCTGCTCTACAAAGGTCCCCCAACTCTGCCAGCTTGCAAGGTCAGTTCATGTGCACAGCCCTTGGCGGTCACACAGTGGCTTCACTATTACTATAGAGTCTGTGTTATGTCTGGCACAATTCATAACCTTCACTGTGTCCAGCTACAGCCATTCTTAGCTAGCTTTGGATGTATGCTTCAGTTCACTGTTGTGTTTGAAGCTGACACCCCTCCCCATCCTCAGACTTACTGCAGACGCTTGACAACTATGGGCCACACATGAGTGTTATTTTGCAGTGTTCCACATTCCACCCACCATGTCTACAGGCCTAGTTCCAGCAAATGGACAGCAACCCTAAAGCTGTACACTGGCACTAGCAAGCTAAAAGTTGGGGATGGTGGCACTGAGGTGAAGTGAGGTGTTGCTTGTGCACCACACATATCTTTATGAATACTGTCTGTAGGTTTGAGCCTTGGTCTCATAACACCATTACACATTGCAACACATGCCTTTGGAAGACTTGATGTTATGCTTTTGCTACCTGTACAGAGCCCTGGATGATGTTTCATGTGGGACGAATTTTCCGTCTAATGACCCTAACCCATAGGCCACACTTATGAAGAATCCAGATGATTGTTGGCACAGGTACTACACAGGCAGTACTTGCTAGACATTTCTGCAACTCCCTCAGTATTGTTGCATGTCTCTGGGCAGCCTCTCTGACCATTTTGCAACATGTTATATCATCTGCTTTGGATGGGCATCTCTTTCTTTTCAACATCACTGTTGTCCCATATTTAATACACTTCTAGATCACTGTCTGCACTGTTTGCCATGGTATATGCAATGGTGAGGTAAGGTTACTTTTCCCACTCCTGACTGCTACCTTTCAGATATGGGATCCATTTCATGCATTGTAAGATGTGTGCAACCCATGGCTGCTTCTGTTGCAGGCAACCGGGCAAATGTCATGAACATGCTTCTTGGATAGCAGACCATTACTTGGTGGACATTGAGGCCCTATATTTGATGGCAGGTGTGTACTCAAGAAGAGTGAATATGTTATTTGGAGTGTGTGCACACATATGCTTCCAGTTTTTTGTAAGGTTTGTATACCCCATATTTGGTGTCCTAACATAGGATTCTATATTATGCATTCATTGCTCATGTTAGGATCACATTACAAGTTGTAAAATATATGGAATGTGTTATTGTGGTTTGCCGTTGTATATATCAGGAACAGTTGCCATTGTATTAGTGGTGTATACACTGTTGTATCCACTGTATAAGGGTAATGTTTCATACATGTCCTTACTGTAGGTCATTTGTCCCACCATTTTGTTTATCTCTTTCCACACATCTTGCACTGACAGGTTGTGAGGTATACTGCAGGAATCTTACGTACCTTTCAGATATGCCACCATGGTGACCACTGTGATGCAATGCAGTTAACACCAACAAAACTGAACATGTACACCATGCATTATGGGTAGGTGTGTTAAATGTGTGCATGGCAAATAGCATGGCCTTAACATGGCTGGTGTATTGGCAAACCTGAACAAAACATCTCCATACTCACCAGGTACATGCTGCTGTCCCAGTTGTGTACCAGAGGGACCTAAATAGTTGTGGGAGAGAAGTAATGTCAGTAGCCACACCTGTGGCATTGGTACAGGGTGAAATCAGCATTTCAGCACATCAACAGTACAAATCCCAATACTAAGGATTATGCACATCTGTGCATTACTACACTCCAGCAACAGACTATCTTATCTGACATATGCACGTAGATACTTTACAGATAAAAATGGATAAACAACAGTGTTCTAGTAATGTGCACTGGGGTCTTAACCTGCGAGCTCATTGTCCATTGTGTGGGTGGCACCCACCTCCACAATGCTGTCTTCGGCTTCATGGGTTGCCCAGCGGGTGGGTGCCCCAAGGCTGGCAAGGAGCTCCTCAGCATGTGTCAGTGGGGGCTGGATGGCTGGACCCCCACCTGTTGCTAGCTGGTCCCTTGCAACAGCAGCAGCCTGCTAATGGGCATGGTGGATGAGGTCCATGCAACAATGCTGCACCTGCTCATAATTTCGGATGTGCATGCTGACATCATTTACCCTGTGGACAAGCTTGTTCCACAGGGTGGTCCTCTCCTGCAGATCCTGGATTCTGCAGCTGAATAACGTCATAATGCTGTATCACATACTGTATTATGGTGTCATCCTCTGTGTTGCTGAATGCTGGCAGCCGCAGATGTTGCATATTACCTGGAAGACATAAGCAGGAAAAAAGGTCACAGGACCTCATACGGTTGTCCACTTGCACATCAACAGTGGATATCACTTGTAAATAAAGTACACCATAACACTGTAAGCTATCATGGCTTTGACATCTTGCATTACACTCCTGGTCCTGACCTGTCTCGTTTCCCCCAATGTTGGACACTTAATTGCATAATCTTCTATTTTCCATTCATTTCTGTGTAGAGGGATGACAGTGGCCATCTTCCATGTGGATGGTGTGTGGATGGAGGCAAGTCTGTGTTTGACTGTAGTGTGTGATGGAGCTGTGAGCACATGCCTGAGTTCATGTAGGAGGCAGACTGTGATGTTCTCATGACCCATGGAGACTTGCTGTTGATGCCATCAGTAGGCATTATGTACATGCTCACCATTGATGAGGGCAGGACTGTGGTTGAGGTGCATATCCTCCTGTACAAATGGTGTGGGCAGGGTGGCACTGTTCCCACCTAACATGTCTGATGCAGGTTGCCTGTATCCATTGCATGTGTGTATGAGGTGTGCTTTACCCCCAGTACAGGTTGAATTGTGTTACTGCCTCTGAGACTGACTACATATGTGGAGACATTGTGGCAGCTGGCCTTGGTGGTGTGGATATGTCTGATTTATATTCATAGTCAGCCTTACAGGAACTCAACTGTGAACTTACATGCTTGTTCAGATAGAGGTTGACTTGCTTCCGAGTTGTGGTCTGCACCTATGTGTCCCTGTGAAGCCACTGTAGCAGCCTATTTTATTTTTGTGTATTGCTGCTGCCCACCAAGGGGGATTACTCCATCCTTGGTGGAGGCTGTTTTTACAGGTCAGGTACTGTTGATTCCATATAGCTACAGTGGATATAAAGTGTACACACCCCTGTTATAATGCCTGGTATTTGTGCAATTGAAATATGACCCCACAAAAACTCATTTCAACACAATCCCCACCTGTACTGTGACCTGCACAATTCAATTGAAAACATGACAATCTGTTCTGTGAAAACATATGGGAAATAATACTCAGTACAGTAAGCCAGCTGAATGTGTGTGCACACCCTTAAACTGATATGTTGTGTAAACACCTGCTGACATGATTACAGCATCTATTTTACTTGGTTTGTACTCTAACATCATGACACATCTTCACTTGGCAATGGTTGCTCACCTTCCTTGAAACAGCTTTGTTTCTTTTTCAATAGAATTGTACGTACAGATTATGGGTTACATTTGAGGTGAGAAATATTATTAAATGATTTTCTGTGGAGTCATTGACATACAGCACACAAACCTGGCATTCCAACAGGGGTGTGTATACTTTTGATATCCATTGTATATGGGTGTTGATATAGCTGTTAGTGGTAGGCATGTACAGTGGCTCATAACACAGTTATATACTTCTTTGATTGCTACCTGATAGTCATGCCTACTGTAGTACCCATATCAGTGTCATGGCAATGTAACAGCCAGTAGCTGTACACATTTATTTACGTTACATGTAGTGACACTGACATTATACACATGTGCAACATGCACAACCTATTTTCCAGACTGCTTGTAACCCATGTTATTACTTTTGTGCCTTTCAGCTAAACATAGGTATACATACACATGCTCAGGGGATACCTGGTATACATTTGTGTTGTATATCAGTATGGCACACTGTATTTACAGTCTTGCAGCTCAGTCATACTTCTCAACCTGTTATACCAGGACGTCTGGACAAGTGCCCACATCAATGGGTAACAACAGGGAAATCAATACTGATAACATATTAATATATCTGACATAACACAGGTATATGTGTATGTGACTATAGATATCAGTCACAACTATGACTATTGTCAGGCAGAACACGGTACAGTTGAATGTTATTAATTAAATATATCACATGCAGTTTAAGACACACATCTGCAACAGTACTTTACTATGCACATACCCTATATAGGTATCTTAGATTTACAATACAGACATGTATAATACTCATATTCACAGGCAACATATGGATATGGACAACATCCCATTAACTGGCCAGGCAGAGGCACAGTCACAACTGTTTGCCAGACACTCTAGTGGTTGCCATATGTGAGCGGTCCTTTCCCAGGGTGAGTCTGTCTCCCTCATAGAGCATCACATCTGGACAAAGCCTGAAATTATGGGGGGATAAATAGAGACATATCTTAAATATGCCTGTTACAAACCTATGATGTTTGTAACATAATACATTCTGCATTACAATGACTGTTCTGAAGGATGTGGAGTATGAAACTCAATTGTTTGTCATTACTTCATGACTTCCATCCTCAGCTATTTGCCAGAAAAATATAGATGTTAGGAGGAACAGACCAAACACTATGATGGGTAAGTCGTGACTTTCTGTGAAGATCTGTACAGTTGATAGATATGGCCCACTGCAGACAGAGCCATATGTTATGTCCATTTCAGCTGTTCAGCAGGACATTATTACAGCAAGTCTTGTTGGCACATATATTTTTTTCAAAATCTTCTATCCCATTATTATAGACCAAGTATTATATTCAGTTATATGCTTACATGTTTCACATACCAGTTTTATTTGTATGCTGTCTTCCTTGTTCTGGTTTAGGTTTATAACTTTCTTGTTTTATTTGTTTTTATTTGTGCTCTCTCTCTCTCTCTCTCTCTCTCTCTCTGCACTACAGGGATCTAGCTGGCTTGAATAGGTTGCAGCACGGCTTTTGTAGGTGATGCACATGAGCAGGTGATAGCCTCTGCACCAATTGGTGTTCCCCACTTGCTAATTGCATGCAGAGCAGCTGTGTAGTTCTTCCAATAGCCAGTGTCATAGCAACCCACTACTATAACTGACCATGTCATGTGAGCATTGTCCCTTTACCTTGCCTGTATGGAAGACATCCTTCATGTGTGGGGGAAGCAGTGTTACAGACAGCAGGTAGGAATACCTCTTACAACAAGACTTGTGGACACAGGCCAACTACATGTTTGTATAAGGTTCCAGACCTAGGGACAGAGTGTGAGTATTGCTGTTATATGCTTTGAATGCTGCTACGTTTACATGGTTTGTGTGTACATGCTAGTTTTGCATTGATTGCAGTCTGCCTGCATAGCTCTCAATTGTGGGGCTATGCACACAATGGCCAGATGTTTGGCTGCTATGTTTTGTCTGTTCCCCAGACAGGTGTTGTCCTTGACAAATCAGTGGCATTCTCTCTGTTGATTGCTATCAGTACATGGCAACACCCATTTGTGTTTCTGATGTCATATTCCTCAGAAAGGGTATGTTGCAACCAATCCTGTAACACCAGCAACGTTCACAGTGTATAACAGCAATATTTCTAATATGGCCCTGTATTTTGATCTCTGTCCTCCACTTATATACAAGGCTTTGTCCATATTTCATGCAGTAAGAGGTTGATAGGTATGGTCTATCATTATTTAGTTCTGACATTCCTGCTATCATCCCAGAGATGTTGTGGACTCCCACACATGTTGTGGGGTAGGCGCCATAAATATGAGGTCTATGGCTGGACATCATGTATGACCCTGTACAGTCAAGAGGTCAGTGTATAGAAAATGCTGTTATAGGCCCTTGTAAGACATTTTATGGGGGAGAGGTATTACATATTTTTAACCTAGGCTGTTAGTACGTGTGAGGGATATTACTAATAAGAACATAAAGGTATATGGCTGTACATTTTCATACATTTCACCAATCACCATGGGGACAGTGATGGGTTAGAGCTTACTGTTTTGTAGACAGTTCTGTTTGTCATTGTGATAGTACAGTTTGAAGTGAAGCATTGTTATGTAAAGGATCCATTTACATGGTAACAGTTGATACTTTCCCCCCTAGGGGGTTAACTACAGAGTGTAACTGAAGGCTGTTGAACTACATCTGTAATTAAGTGTTGATTGATTCTTGTATTCAAGGCAAGTGTGTTTTTTAATGTTCTACTACTTGAAGGCTGACAACAAAATATCTTATTTTTCATGTATTACTTTGGGTTACCACCTGTCTCTCTTTGTGAGGGAAAAACCCTCTTTGTGCAGTTGTGTTCTGCTGATAAAAACTGACAAATGGCAAATGTCCTGAGATGGTAGGACCAGGAATGTATCATATGTTTTCTTTGATAGTTGCATAAATCAGTTATTTTGTATTTCAAACACCTAAATGCTATAAGAAATGGCATAAACAACTTAAATAGTACACAAATAAACATTTATATTTATGCAAAGCGTGTGATGTTATGTCCTTTGCATTGAGTGTGGGTATATGTTTTAATCCAATAATTCTCATTTCCAGAAAAGAATCAGACTCTGGCCATTTGAAAAGGTGGCAACTCTAGCATTACTGGCTGTTTGATTTTCTGTGCACTCTATATATTCTCTCTTTATATATATATCTGTATGCATTTATATATATATATATATATATATATATATATATATATATATATATATATATATATATAAAATATCTATCTATATATCTATGTGTGTGTGTGCGTGTGTGTATATCATTTGAATGTTTACTGCTTCCACATTGTACATTCCCTATGGTAAGCTGACTGTTTTGCATGATAAAAATAAAAAAAAAACATATTGATATGTTAGAGAAACCATCCCATCATCTTACAGCTCAGATGGCTTAGTGGTTAATTGCTGTGAGTATGGTGTACAGAGTCCTGGGTTCAAAAGTGTCAAAAGCTGTTTATTTTGTTGCTGGCCAGAAGTAGGCAGAGTGATTAAGGCACTTTAAAGTGACATTAAGCATGTTTGCGTGGGTTTGCGTGATGCTAAGCGGAGCTAAAACATGGTTAAATGTATAGGTGCTTACACTGTGCACACTTTGCTTAGCAACACTTACCAATGCACAAACACACTTAGCATCTATATTTAAGCAAGTCATACACCAGCTAACCACAGCTGCAAATTGCTAACCATTGCTCACTTTTCCTTTTTAGTAGATATCACACTGACAACAAGCTTATTTTTCACAGCTCATGTGGTGTAGTGGTATGTTCTCTGACTGCAGTGTACAGGGTCCTGGGCTCAAAACCTGAAACTGCTAGCTTTTTCATTAATGTTAAATGAGCAGACTGAATGATATTTTTGAAAAACTACGGGTGTTAATACAGGTTCAGTGGCATAGTAGTATTGTCTCTGACTGTAGTGTACAGGGTTTGAGACCTGCTATAGCTTTTTCATTAGTGTTAAATAACCAGACTGCATGATATGTTTGAGAAAGCAAGAGTTTAGATGGTGCAGTGGTATGTTCACTGACTCTAATATATAGATTCTGGGTTCAAGACTTGGCAGCACTGATTATTTTGCTGCTGGGCAGAACAAGGGCTGTTGGATACAGAGTGATTAAGGCACTTTTAATCAGTTGTAAGCAGGTTTGCGTGGGTTTGTGCGGCAGTAAGCAATGCTAACTTCTTGTTAACTATCCCTACACACAGCCTTAAGAAGTGCTTAATCTGTGTAGGCATCGCTTAGCATCATACAAACAGGCTTACTCCTGCTTACTACTGCTTACTCCTGCTTACCCCGTGCTAATTTCTTTAAAAGAAAAGAAAAAAGGAGTGATAGAAAAGTGGTGAAAAAGGGGCCACAAAGAGGGTAAAACAATATGAAATATAGCTAGGGATGTGCAGGATGGATGTAAGGAAGGTCCATAGCCGTCCATTTCTTCTACAGCAACAGCTGGGTATATATACTGAATTTGGAGGTACATTTGAACACTTAAAGCCCTGAGAAAGAGGGGTGAGGGCAACAATAATGTTTTGTGAAGCCAATTAGACAAGATTACATGTGTCCAGTGGACACATGTGTGAAATGGGCAGCTATGTATGGGGTGAATTTTTTTTGGGAACAGATTGCCTTTTTTTTCTTTTTAAGGTGAGAGTGAGATGTTGGGGAAGGATAGCAGGTATATTTGGGGAGGTAAGTTGGGTAGGAAGATAGATAAGGCAGACAAGACAACATACAGGGGTGGTATATGACACATGTGTGGGTAAATACCTTGGACGGGGAGGGGTGTTTGGTAATCAGAAGCCCACAAGCCCCCAAATGGATACAGTGGGACTGAGGTCCCCACCCATGGGCAGTGGCCATTGCACCTTCACGGCCCCAAAGGTAGCTGTGCTGGGGGCTGAGCAGGAGGGGCAGGCCGACCCTCTAATTGCCCTTAGCAGCCCTCAAGCTGGAGTAACAGATCTCCAAATTCCTTCTGGAGCTCGCTACTTTCCAGACCCCAGACCTGGCTTTGGGTGACAGGATCCTATCCATGCCCGTCCCTGGGGGGGCAAGCCCCATCCCCTGAGGCGGTTCCACCCAAAGATGGTGCAGGACCAGCAGACGAGGGGTCCTGGGGTGGGTCCCAGATGTGCTGGGGCCCAGTGCCACAGCCAGATGAGGCAGAAGAGTCGGATCCACTGGGTCCTGCCTTCCCTGATGTGCTATGGTGTTGGAGTTTTACAGGTTTATTAGCCCACCCAGTGTCCATGTTGATCAACAGGGTAATAACTGAAAACTATGTCCCTTCAATTTGGAAAAATCATCCTTTGTATTCCCACTTCACAAACACTGTACATCAACTGAATTTACTAGCTACAAAGTCACTGCAATCCTAGCATTTCTTTCCAAAATACTAGAGAAATGCTTTCATGCTCACCTCATGCAGGTTTTAACTAATAACAATCACCTCTCCAAACCCCAACATGGTTTCAGGCTAACCACAGAACTGCAACTGCTCCAGTTTAATTTAATTCCCATTATTAACTCAAACAGAAATGAATGCACTTCAGTCTTCTCATTTTCCTTAGGTTTTCCTAAGCATTTGACACAGTGTCTCATCACAAAGTTCTCTGCGAATGTGCCTCCCACAGGCTCAGTTTTTCCTTTCTTTCTTTCTTGGTTCCGCAGCTACCTTTTCAATTGCCAGCAGCCAATTGAATGGCAACAAGATCTCTTGCCATCCCAGTGTCTGTTGGTATTCCACAAGGCTCTGTATTTGGCCCCCTCTATTTAACAATTTCACAAATAAACTCCACGTCACCAACAAACTTGCCACTTCTGTACAATACGCTGATTATTCATCCCTTATTTTATTAGCCCCTTTCCTTATTAAAGTTCAGGAAATCACTCAGGAGGGTTTCTTTCACTGCCATTGAATATTGTCTTAAAAACTCTCAATTACTACTCAGCCCTACCAAAACTAAATGCATTCTCCTTACCCCAAAACAATTCCTTAACCAGAAGAATACATTTCACATCATAATACTCAAAACAGTAAGCTAAACCAAATTACTAGGAATCATAATTGATGACAATCTTAAGTTTTATCACCATATACTAAACATTATTAATAATATTTATGAAAAACATGGCTGTTTGTACAGGGCCAAGCAGTATTTGATCAGATACTGCAGGGAATACCATAGCCTCAACATACCTTCTTCGGACACTGAAATTTGTTTCCTTTATACTAACAAACATCGTCGCTACTTATAAATCTAAACTAGCGTCATGATACTATAAAGTAACTAAATTCACAATCAGCCTTTCTTGCAAAATGCATCATTGTCTATCATTAAAACAACTAAACACTTAAACTAACGCTGAAACTCTCAAACTATTTTTCTTACACAAAACTAATCACTGTTCACAGCCGCTTATACTCTCCATAGAAATGCCCAACATTTGAAAATATTATGTTGTATTACTCACTAAAGACCATTATTCAAGCAATAAACTTCTACTAGCTATCAGTAAATCACACAAAACTGCTGGAAATTCCCGCTACTTCCACTATGTGTCAAAACTATGGAGCACCATTTCTACACGTATTAAACATATAGAAAAGGTAAATAACTTACAAACCTTGGTCAGACAGTATCTAAACCAGTCCTGGCTCTGCTCATCCTGCTCATTTGGCTAATTTTCCCCTGGTCTTTTTCACTGCATGAACTTAGACTTCCTCTTCATCCTAAACTCTCTTTCTGCCTAAACCTATAAAACCATTCTATGCATCCCTATACTTTTGAACAGCTATCTCCTAGCTGTAACGCTTTCTCCAACCATTAACAAAATCATTACCCTATTTCTTTCCGCTGCTCTGTTTGTTCTTCTTTTCTCTTTCTACTTGATCCAACTCAACTCTATAACCCCAATAATTTCTCAACATAACAGTTCTTAGCCCTATAAATATATTATGTTATAAAATTGTATAATTCTTGTTACTGAATAGGCTTATATAAAGTGTTGCCACTTAACCTATTTTTAAACTTTACTGTAAACATTTTTCCAATTATTTATTCATGCAATTGTGTGGAGGTTTTTTTCTCCAGGCCTCTGCTGAAAATGGACTCTACCCAGTTGATCTTTCCTGGTAAAAATAAATAAATAAAATAATTAATTGTTCTACTGTTGTGTTTTATTTATACTGTTTTAATCTTTAATGATCATTTCTACTTTGCATTAATTTCATTTTACATCTCAACCTTAATTTATTATGGTTTATGCTATATTTTTTCAGCAACGTCCGCAGCCTAAAAGGTAGGACTCAGGTGTGTGCTAAACTAATTATGGATGGCATCACACACACTGACCATGTGGAATTGAAAACCTGCTATCAGACAGGTTTGGTGAAAATGTCACTCTCCTATCCCCCCAAGCATACCGCAAACCATGTCTTTATCATTTCCTCATCCCTGCATCTCCAAAGAGCAAGACATTAATGCTCTCTCCACAGCTAAGAACACAGCCTCCATGGGACCACATGGCATTCTGGGCTGCATTCTTAATGTTATAAAACAAGAGCTAACTACTCCATTAGCCACTCTATTTAACAACAGCCTGAGTACTGGCTTAGTCCCCACTGAATGGAAAATAGTGACTGTTATCCCCCTCTACAAAGGCAGCTTGGCAACAGACCCAGGTAACTATACACCCATACGTTTAACCAGCTTCATCTGTAAGACAATGGAACAAATCATCATGAACCTCACAAAAAAGGATATAGGCGACTTCCAAACACTGGATCCATCCCGGTTCGGTTTTGTCAAGGGCAGGTTATGCCTGCTAAACCTGGTGGGCTTCTTCGAAAATGTAACCAGAGCCATAGATGAGGACAAAGCCATGCACACAGCCTATTTTGACTTGACCAAGGTCTTCAACGCAATCCCACATTCTGGCATCATTGACAAACTAACCCAGTTGAATATCAACCCCTATGTTTTCAGATGGGTTGCAAACTGGCTCCCAGATTTACAAAGTGGGAGACTTTTACCTCCACCAGCAGATCTGTCACCAGTGAGGTCCCACAAGGATCAGTGCAGGGCCCCCACGTTTGGCATGTACTTCTCAAACGTCCAGGCCAAACCAGCGGAGCTGTGGCTAACCAAGTTTGCAGATGACTGCAAATTAGAAGTTATCATTGAATCCCCTAATGATGTCAGTGTACTTTAAAAGGGGCTTACACAGACCAATGATTGATGCCAAAGTCATGGTCTTAAGCTAAATGCTTAAAAATGTATCATCATTCCCTTTGGTAAAAGCAATGTCCCTGCTGATTATAAAATAAACAATACTACCCTAAGTACCAATTCAGTAGTGAGAGACCTGGGAACACAAGTTGATTGTGACCTCAACTTTGACCACCATGTGCCTAGTGTGGTGAGGAAGACATTCTATGGCACTTACCTGATTAGCAAAGGCATCACCTCAAGATCAAAAGAGGTTATAACTCCCCTGTACTAGTCCCTCACCAGGCCTGTTATTGAATATAATACTCCCTTTGGTATGTACCATACCAGACACCTGCATCAACTTGAGAGACCTCAGAAATTTCTAATTAAGAAAATAAAATTTAGGGTCTTCAGCACATGTCTTATATGGACAGACTGAAGTTGCTGTCATTGTACTCAGTAGCATATAGACTACTTAGAGGCAACTTATGTGTGGTTTACAGGACTATCTCTGGCCCAAATCTAATGGAAATGTTGCACATCCTTAAGTCAATTGGGACTAGAGTAATCCGTTCCAGGCACCTCAATCTAGCCTGCAACATAAACAGGACTTGCTGGAGAGACAGATACTTATCTCAGAGGTTGCCACTCCTCTGGAATAAACTTACAATCCATATCAAGCACAGCATCTCCATGACTCTGTTTAAGGGCAACCTGGATGACTGGATGGGAAACTAAATTTCTACTGGGGATTGCAATGACTTCTCTCCTGGACATGGGTAGTCCTTGCTAGAAACACCTTGAGCATAGACAATATCTCTCATCATTGGGATTTAATGGCTAGGCTTGTAAAGACCATTGGGTCTATAGCCTAGTAGCATTCTATGAACTTATGAACCTATTTGATCTCTTTTGTGACATTACATCCTTTTATCTCACATATGTTACATTTGCCTGTGTTCCAGCTTTGTAGATGCTTACATCTGTTACACAAACACCGGGGTAGCTGATGAGGTCAATCATCTTCAGGTGCTTCTGGGTGCAAATCAGTTGTAGGGCAGGAAGTCTGTGCCCCTTCCTGTCAGTAACCATTAGACCTCGTGTCTCTTAATGGTACCTTTCTGCCATCTTGGGCAGGTATCAGGGACCCAGCCATCCAAGATCCCATAAAAGGCACTGTTTTCTAATGCAAGGTCCATCCACAATAAAAAAGAAATTATATCTAACTCGCTGCATGATGTTGACATTGCATTTATCGCTGAAACATGGTATGATGAGGACTTTGGTTCACATCTGGATGCTGCAACCTCCCTTGGGTTTTCAGTTATATAGTACCCGAGAGGGGTAGAATCAGGGTGGTGGTGGGGTTGCAGTTTGTTGTGAGCATGTCCTGGTTGCAGGAACACATTGTAGGTTTCTCCTCATCTACTGTTTACCAGGTTGTGCAAGGACATTCCTGCAAGAGTTCACTGATTTCCTTTTTGACTCATTTGTGATTCAAGAGCATTTGCTAGTGCTGGGTGACTTTAAAATCCTTTTTGGCAATGAGTCAGTGATTCTAGCCAATAGGTCTAGTTTTATTATGAAAGGCTTTGGATATGTTCAGTTCATTACCTCTGCACCACATGAACTATGGCATACACTGGATTCAGTATTCCTAGTGGATGTGCTAACATATGACTGGGTGGTGGTATCTGTATCCTGGTCCGATTACTTCCTGGTTCACTTCAGCCAGGGTCTGCCACATTATAGTCCACCTGATCTTGAGCTGTGTGTTGTCTGATCCACTAGTCATATTTGTTCTCAATATTTTTCAACAAAGTTCATTCAGTTCCTCCCAGAATGAGATGCTGATGCACAAGACACCTTAATTAGGAATTACAAAAACTCATCTCCCTGGATCTGGAGTCTTTAGTCTCAGGAGATGTTCGCCCAGTCTTTACCAAGACATCTGAACCTTGTTCTGATCCCAGCCTCTTACGTAGAGAAGGATGCGTATCGGAAGAGTTACTAGCATTGAGTGGGACTGTGGATTGACAAACTGACCTGGATGAACATTGTGCCATCTGCCAGGTGGAGATTTCCTGGAAGAAGGCAAATCTTATGCCTTAGTAGATTCTTTCAGCAGTTAACTGGCCAGCAGTGCTCTTTCAAGTAGTGAAACATCTGTGCAGCCCAGCCTGTCTGACCAAAAAGAGAGTAATATCTGGCTCAAAATGTGAGGCTGCTACTAGGTTCTTTGCAAGATGACCACTATCTGATCTCCTCTTCCACCAGATAACCTAATAAACAGTGCAATGACTCCACTTTTTCTCTTAACTGCTTCCTGGCTAGTCTTTGATATTCCCGATTTTGAGGAGTTCACTACTGTTAACTCTGGTATGCGACAGATGATATGCATGTTAGACCCTTGTCCATTAAGGCTGGTAGTTGGCTAGTCTTGATGTGATAGAACCAGTAATTTATCAGATTTGTGAAGGATGGGTTTTTTCCATTGACCTTTGTTATCCCCACCCTCAAAGAAAAGTCTGTGAATCCAAATAATCCTAACTGCCACCCAATATCAAATCCCCCTTTTAGGGGAAAGTTATTAAGAAGGTTGTTTATGAGCAATGTGAAGCCTATCTTACAGTTACTGGAGTGATGGATCCTTTTCATAAGGGTTTCATATTCAGTATGGTATTGAGACTACTCTTGTTAAGTGCTAACAATGACCTTCTAATGACAAGAGACCAGCAGCATTATACAGTGGTGGTTGCCCTGGATCTCTTTGCAGCATTTGATACCATTTACCATGGCATTCTGAAGATTTACTAATCTGCTGTGGTATTTCTACTTTGGGCCTTAACTAGTTTATTTCTAGTTGTAATTGTTAAGGTCTGTGCAAGGCTTGGACTTGAACAGAAGAGTTTTGATTACAATGCAATCATCAGCAGCAATGGTGATGGTGATACAAAATCAGTAAAGGCAACAGCAATAACCTTCTGGATACTGGAAGCAACGGTTATCAGGCTGGAATGGATGCCACAACAGCAAACAAGTAAAAGTAATGAGACAAGTTACAGTTTACAGCAACAACTAGCAATTTGCTTGGATGCCACAACAGCAGACAAATAATCAAAATGGGGCAATGCACCAGAGATTTGTGGTAATACACTAGAAGCCTTAGTTAGGGATTATTCAAATATTGTAGAGTTGGACTGAACAAGCATATGGTGGGACATTTGCATGTTTCCCTATTCATGAATGACTGGGGTGCTAAACCATGGGTGAATTTGTGGTTACCTATCCATTCATCCAAATTATATTTGAATAGAGTAAGAAAAGTGTTTCACTTTGTGTGGAGTAAAGAAGATTCCACAGAAGTAGTATTCTCTGTGATACAAATCTATCCCTCCAACATGTTCTGTTAATTTTGCTATAGGTATTGAGATCCCTTGAGTAGGTGTTTATGACCCCACTGGACTTGTGATTGTGTAATAGGACTGACAGAATATGGCCTGATGAAGCTCTATATGCAAGGCAGAGGTCATCTCTTAGTAGCCTCTATGATACTGAAAAGAGGGACAAGGCTTTGAGATGGTTTGCATAGTTTTTACAATTTAGGCCCTTGTTTTTTTAGTAAGAAAGCGCTGCAGTCATTCCATCTGTGCCATGTGTTTGGAGAGGTACTTACTGAAAGGGACATTATACTCAATGATCAGTCTAATGAGTTCTGAGTACAGTGGAACAATTACATTCCTGGACTTGGGCCTTTAGATATAAGCTGTGCAATGAAAAAGGGCTTCCTTAGAACTGTGGATACATGGTGATTAAATGATAGTTCATTGTTAACAGAAGTTCCAGATCCCTCACTACAGGATCAGTTTTCAGAAGTGTGCTGTCAATGTTATAATGGAAGTCATGCTTGTTGAAGGATACAATTATAGATCTCTTTGTACTTAGTTTTAGTCAATGGTTTTGATACCAGCTATTTGTTTGTGGCAGACTATATTGGAGGATCTTGGTGTCCTCTGGAGAGTCTTTGATGGCACCAGTTTGCAGTCATCTATAAACTTGGAAAGCTACAGAACCTTAACATTACCTTGGATCTCAGAGAAGTAAGTACCACAGAGGAATGGCTCAAGGAAGGAATTAATTTGCTATCCAATGAGTTACATAGGGGTTGACATTTAGCAGGAGACTATCTATGATACCTGAATGTAGGATGGTGTCAAACACCTTAATGAGGTTTAGTAATGCAGTGTGACCTGTTTTACACTCATCTATTGCTTCAGTAACTTTTTTGAAGAAGTCAACCAGGTAAAGTAGGCAAGACCTGTCCTTAATGAATCCAAACTGGGTTGAGTCAAGAGTCTGTAGGTCACCTATACCATTCAAATATTAATGTCATAATGATCATTTCCATAGCCATGCAGATCAGACTGACCAGGCTTACTCATATCCATTGAAGCCCCAACTTTGTGTAAAGGAATGACTGTTGCTGCCATCCATTCATCATGCATGAAGCCAGTTTTGAGGCTGATATTGAATAGCTTCTCTAAGGGATCATTCAAGTCTTGTTTCAGGATGACCAATAGGCCTCTCGGTATGTTATCTAACCCCATAGATGTAGTGTTATTGGCCTTAGATAACACTTATCTAAAAAATAGGAATCGTGCCATGTGGTAGAAAGAAAGACACAGTTGTTAGGCATAATTTTTATTTAATTAGAAGTCATGTTTAAGTCAGATTATTTTTATACAATGTAAAAGAAAGAAGGATGATTAGGATTAATAAATCCAGTGGGAGGTATGGGTTCCATACATAAGTCTGGGGCATTAAAAGTAAAGAAGGATGAAAAAGAAGTTACTAAGTAAGTTAATAAGAGAAAAATTCAGGTTTGTCAAGAAGGATATGAAGAGGGGAAAAATAATGGAACAAAATGTTGTATAGAACATAGAAAAACATGGATGTGGTAAATACTGAATCAGTTTCTAAAGGCAGGAGAGAAGAGTATAAAACATTAGTACAGAAATATTATTTGGAGGAACCATGAAAAGAACTAACAGTGCAAAAAAGAGCTATTCAGATGTAAAATTTGAAAAAGTATAGGAATAAACATACTTTCTATGGAGGCTGCTATTAAATAAATTACCTATGAAAACATCAATTCCAAATAAGAGTTAAAGAAATGTAATGCATGTGTAGTGGAGAAACTACTTAACCTTTTCTAGAATGTAGAAGAGTAAAGGTTTTTGTAGTTTTGTATGTACAGCATTACCTATGAATTGGTATGAGAAAATAGATATTAATATGATTTTCTATGAAATGTTTGATAGTGCTATAAATATAGAAAAAGTAGATTCGTACCTCTCAGCTGTACAGATTTTCACAGAATGTCCATATTTTTGCTCATATTTTTGATCCACTTTTCATAAAATTGTTTTCTGGCAAATTAGTGGCAAATCATTAATGACTGAAGTTAGAAAAAAATGACAGGCATTTGAGTTTCAGACTTCATACCATTCAGAAAAATCATTCTTATGTAAAATTTGTTGTTATATCAACATTCTAAGTTTGTAAGAAAAATATTTAAAAATTGTCCCTATTTTTGAGCCTTTCTCCCACTTTTATTCGGGTCTACTTTAAGCTCTCGAAAGCAGTAAAACTCAAATCACGGGACACGGAAAGAGAAAACCGCGAATACGTTGAACGAACGAAACTGCGAAAGGGGAAATATCGAAATCGCATAGTTGGCTCGTCTGTGGTATAGCTCCGTAAGGTAAGTGTGCGATAGTTATGGACCTTAGGGTAAGGGAGGGGTTAAGGTAAGTGCATAGGTAGGTAGTGTATGTAAGGTTTTGTGTAGGTAATGTATGTAAGGTTTAGTGTAGGGTTTTGTTAAGTGTATGTGTGTGGAATATTTAGTTTGTTTAGGTATAGCTCCATAGGGGTAGTGTGCGGTAGTTATAGACCTTAGGGTTAGGGAGGAGTTAAGGATAGTGCATAGACAGTTGTGTATGTGGGGTTAGTGTAGGGTTAGCAGTAGGATTTTGGTGCTTTAATTTAGGGTTAGAAGTAGGAATTTGGTTAGTGTATGTATGTTTTTTTTATTGTGTTTGGGTAGGTAGTGTGTTGTGGGTAGTAGGCTGGCCGAATATGATGGTTCGAGGTTTACATTTTCGTGCTTTAGTACATTCGATGTATCCATGGTTCACTCTTTATGTGTCGCACGATTCGGATTCGGGTTTTTCGTGTTTCTATGGTATAAAGTAGACCCCTTTTATTTATGGCTTTGCCCAGATTTCTTGCTCTGAGAAGTTGAGAGGTATGGATAGAATATGTATGTCATATATTTTTTACATGAAAGGGAAGAACATAACAGAGTTTTTGTAAAGAATTGAAATATTAAAGCTGCAGTGAAGGAGATTAAGTTGTGGCTATACAGCAGGAATGGGAAGGATGGAAAGGGAAATTGAAGGCTGCCTTTAATGCATTTAATCAGAACCACAGCAAGTTCATTTGATGCCTTTGCAAATATCTAAACTGGGACTCAAAGTTGAGAATAAAAAAAAAAAGAAAACCTCTTACTCATTTCATGATTCTTGCAACTGTAGCAACTGCAAGTTTCAGAGCTTCAGCCAAGCCACAAATGCAGTATCCTCATTCATTTATACAAGCCGTGATATCCTCACAGCTTTCATAAATCAATGCCAGTGCTGCAATCCTGCATTTGCTGGATGTTTCCTTCACCCCACCCTAGCTGTGGCTCTGTATGTATGTCTGTATGCATACATGTTAGAGATAATTTTATGAGTTATATGTTTTAAATTGCAGTTATTGAATTATTGCAAAATAAGTGCCATGGGATATCTTATATCCACTAAGCTACCAAGGAGTCAGGAAAACGAGACCTCATTTTATAGCACCTCATCTGAAGGATGGCACATTTATCTCCCTTATGCTGCACTGTTGTATGATAATTGCAAAATTAATCCAAATACCTAGCAGAGGAATACAACCCACAGCCTTTTGATTTTTCTGAATCAAAAGCAAGTATGCTATCTGTTGGGCCATGGACCCTGATGTACTTTTAAATAACCACAGAAAACAATAACAGATAGCTAAAAATTATGTAAAACTTAACATACAGCATCAACATAAATTCTGATAACTTGCTACTTCATAAATGTCTGTATTAGCATGCTCACATTTTATCTAATTGCACGTAACTATAATAAAAACTGGGATGAAATTACCTTTGCCATATTTTTCAGCAAGTTTCACTTTTTTCTCTGAAGCTTGCAGAATTGGCTTCTAAGACTATAAAAGATAAATTATAAATAATTTTATAAACCTTACATAACAGTAATCCTAATGCCCATCCATGCAGGAGAAGCATAACTGAAGTTTAAATTCTCTTATTTTTAATACTAAAAAGAAATACATAAATGAAAAACAGTAATTGCTGCTTAACAACATAGCCATAAATAAATTTAAACAACTGTAGCATTTGCTTGTAGTTGTCAAACTAAATTTTCCGTCTATCTGCAGTTAATGACTGCATGTCCTTTTTTATTTTTACTGTATGCATTTATTTATTAGGAGGGCAAGTGACCTGATCATGTTCAAACCCTTTTTAACAATGTCTGCCAGAACACAGGTGTGTGTGTGTGCGTGTGTGTGTGTGTGTGTGTGTGTGTGTGTGTGTGTGTGTGTGTGTGTGTGTGTGTGTGTGTGTGTGTGTTTGTGTGTGTGTGTGTGTGTGTGTGATATCATAGGCTCATAGGAGGATACTAGGCTAATGGCCCTGGGCCCCTTACAAGCCTAGCCAAGAGTTTACCCCCCCAAAAAAACCTCAGTCATCACCTGTCACCCCTGTCAGTGAGGGACACAGGTGGAACCCCTGGGACAAATTTGTGATTTCCCATCCACTCATCAAGTTTGCACTTGAAGATGATTAGCGAGTTACTCTGACATGTATAGGAAATCTATTCTAGAGATGGGACAGCCTCTGAGAGACAAACCTGTCTCTCCAGCAGGTCTTGTTGATGTCACATATTATTCAGGCCTTTCGAGCAGATAATGCGCGAGGAGTTATACTTGTGGATTTGGAGCATGTCTAGTAGGGCAGGGTCTGAGATTGCCTTGTAGGTGAGACACAGATCACCCCCGAGCAATCTGTATGATACCAAGTAGAGTGATAGTGATTTGAGGCTGTCTGCATAGGACAGGTGTTGGAGGCCATGGATTCTCTTTGTGAGGTGTTTCTGTGGCTTTTCCAGTTGGTGCAGATGTTTGGAGAGGTACATACCAAACGGGGCATTATACTCAACTATTGGTCTAATGAGAGAGGAGTATAGAGAGGTAATAACCTCATTTTTTCTAGATGCAATCCCTTAACCTATGAGATGAACCAAGTTAAAGGCTTTTCTGACCACTGCTGCTACATGATGGTCGAATGTGAGATTGTTGTCCACCTGAGTACCCAGGTCTCTCACCACAGGTTTTGTGCTTAGGAGGTTGCTGTTGATGGGGTAATCAGCAGGGGCTGCGTATACATTTTTTGCATTTAACTTGAAGCAATTACTTTTGCACCAGTCCTTAGTTGCTATGAGACCTTCTTGCAGTATGTTAACATCATTTGGGGAGTCAATTACAGCACCCAACTTGCAGTCATCTGCACCCAACTCAAAGTTGTCTGCAAACTTGGTCAGCCACAGGCCTTTTGTCTTTGCCTGGACCTCTGAGAAGTAGATGCCAAACAGTAGGGGTCCCTGGACAGATCTCTGGGGAACTCTACTAGTGACAGGTTTGCTATCTGAGGTGGAGGCACCTATTTTGACCTTGTGGGTCCTGTCGGTGAGCCAGTTGGCCACCCACCTGATGAGATAGGGATTTATACCAAGTTGTGTTAGCTTTTTGATGATGCCCAAATGGGGGATTATGTCAAAGGCCTTGGTCAAGTCAAGGTAAGCTGTATGTACTGACTTTCCCTCATCCAGGGCCTTGGTAACAGTCTCAAGGAAGTCAACCAGGTTCAACAGGCAAGATCTGCCCTTGACAAATCCGAACTGAATGGGGTCAAATGCTTGGAGATTGCCTATGTCTTTGTTTATGACATCCATAATAATATGCTCCATGGTTTACAGATCAGAATTGTCAAGCTAATGGGGCAATAGTTTCCAGGGTCAATAGTGACACTACCTTTGTGCAAGGGGATGACAATGGCAATTCTCCACTTTGCTGGAATGAAACCTGTATTTAGGCTGTGGTTGAATAGGGTGCTCAATGGCAAAGCTAGTTCTTGCTGGAGATGGTGCAGAATACAGTCTGGGATACTATCAGGTCCCATGGAAGCTGTGTTCTTTGCCTTGGATAAGGCCTTTAGCACTTGAGCTTCAAAGAAATGTGGTGTGGGACAAGTATCAGGGATGTCAAAAGGGTCTTTGGGGGGCAGGGGGGAGAAGTTTGCGCTGAACCTATCTATTAGCAGGTTGGCTAAGTCAACAGGATCAGTGTAAGGGATGCTATTAAGTACTAATTTGGAACAAACCTGGGCTTTGCCATGGAGGTTCCTGATGTAACTGAAGAAGGCTTTGTGGTTTCCCTTTGTTTCAGAGGCTAGTTTCGATTTATAATTGGCTTTGGAGGTTTTCACTAGTGATCTAATTTGCTTTTTGAGGCTAAGGAGGGAGGTTTTCCAGTTTGGAATTTGTTCCTTTTTACCCTTGGACAACAGTTTCTTCTTTTTGTTATAAAGCCTGTTGATAGAGGATGTCCAGCAGACAGGTTTGTGTTTCCTTGAGAAACAGGTTTTAGTTCTGTTGGGTATGGCTGAGTTCATGCAGTTGTACAGGTGCTTGTATACTGCATTGGCATACTGTTCAGCATAGTTGTCTGCATCCTCTGAGAGGGGCAGTGGTGTGAAGCTACATATAATCTCCCTTAGGAGGTCATAGTCAACTTTTGAGAAGTTTTTTAGCCTGATTATGGCTTGGGGGAGTTGGATGCGATATAAGCTTCGAATGAGATCTGATCTCATCAGGGAGGAACATACTATGGGAGTGATACAGCAATCACCCATATTGGTGAGAACCAAGTCAAAAATGTTATCTCCCCTTGTGAGGGATGAGACAAGCTGGTCTAGTGTGTTTGAAATGATAAAGTCAAGGAATCGCTGGGTAAGTGCATTAGTGCAATAATAGTTCACCCAGCCTATGGTGGGGTAGTTGAAGTCTCCAAGGATCAGGATGTTAGGGGGTGCCTTGATGGAGCCAAGTAGATCCAGGTAGCAGGAGTTGGTGTCCTGAGCCATGGAGTGGGGTCTATAGCAAGCTATAACTTGGATGGGCATCTTGACAACTGTCAGTTGCACCTGGAGTAATTCCAGTGCCTCATGCTGGCAAACCAGTCTGGAAGTGTGCCTGCCCTTAATGAAAATAGAGACTCCACCACCTTTAGTCTTCCTGACCTCATTTTGGGGTTGGAATGTGTGGAATGATGTATAGCCTGGTAAGGCAGGGGTGCTCTCCACAGGTCTAAACTAAGTTTCTGTGACCGCACAGATGTCGGCATCTTCAGTGCAGGGAGAGCCTCCAGTGCATGTATTTTCAGGTTAAGGCTCCTAGCATTAAGCAGCATGACCTTCAATTTGTTTTTTGACAGATCTTTTATGTTGGAAGATTTATCTTTGGGACATTGCCTAAAAAGACAAAATGGGGGAGGCAAGAGCCTTGGCCAGCATCTGGAATCCCAGGGGTGACAGGTGGAGACCATCTTTGGCAAAGCATCGAGGCCTCTCAACCATGTCATCCCAGGCAGACAGATACCGGATCACCTTGGAATGACACCAGAAGCTAAACCAATTGTTGAAGTCAATTATTTTTTGTTGGCATTGTGGTATCATTTTTGGTGAAGGTAGGATGCTGCTTAGGGCTAGGATCATACCTGCCTAGGCACATACTCTGAGAGCTCAATCATGTGTCTCTTCATATAGTCCAGGGAGGTATGTCTCAAGTCATTCAAACCAAAATGGGCAATGACAGAGTCATACTTGTACTTGTTGTGGAGAGACTTAAGTGCGTACATGATGTGGCAGATTCTGGCACCTGACAGACAACTGACCTTGACCTTCTCCTTGTTGAGCCCAAGGAGGGGGACATCAGTGTGTCTCACAATTGAGTTGCCAATGACTAGTAAGTTTGGTTTATTGTTATGCCTTGTGGGCTGTGTTGGTTTATTGTTTTGTCATATGGGCTGTGTTTGTGAGACATTGGTGTATTGTCTGCTGTATGTGATGTGCTTGGTGTTGTGTATGGAATGTTTGTGAGTGTGTTTTGGAAGTCTCTGCTATTCAGGTAAGTTTTTATTGAGAACCTCTACATAGGTGGGTGTGTGTTGTGCTTGGCTATGTGATATGAGTGGTGTGGTGTTTGTGCTGGCAATCTCTTCTTTCTCAGAAGTACTGACTGTGTTGTGAGAGAGCATGGATTCCAGGTTACTGATGTTGATACATTTCTCACAAGTAGAAGAATTATGTGCTAAGAGAAGAGGGCTGTCAGTAAACATGAGGCAGTTGCTACAATGTCTCAGAATGGGCAGGTCGACCATGCTGGCAGGAAAATGGAGATCACCGTACATTGCATAATGGGAAATTTGCCATTTTCCTCAATGTAGTGCGATCTCAGAGTTGGTATATTTAATTAACAGGGAGTGTGGGGGATGCAGGGAGCTTAAACAAACAAATAAAAAAACGTTTTTATTTTTTATTTTAGTTTCAAAATGTTGGTCATATGGTCTCAGCCATATGATGCTTGGCATTTCAGAAGGTCAATCAACTGAAGGGGAGTCATATATATATATATATATATATATACACACACACACACACACACACACACACACACACACACACACACACACGTGTGTGTGTGTGTGTGTGTGTGTGTGTGCGCGTGTGTGTTTGCGTATACACATAATGTGTGATTGTGTCTATCTATCTATCCATCTGTCTATCTGTCTATCTATCTATCTATCTATCTATCTATCTATCTATCTATCTATCTATCTATCTATCTATCTATCTGTGTATGTGTGTATTGCATTTTAATTCTCTGCAGCCTGCCTTTCCATATAAACATTCCTAACCCCTTTCTAAACTATATGGCAAGGATGCATAAGAGCTTATCAGTGTTACTTTGATCATCCCATGCAATATCGGGGAAATACCATATCTAAATTCAGTACAGAGCTGTAACTGTATATAAATGATATATCAGGACCATAATCTACTCCTCTTATTATTCACTAACTTACTGTTCACTACTGAAGTAACTATGAACTATTAACTCCTGCCTTTTAAACATTACTTTTATAATACTTCAAGTACCTAATCTTTTCCCTCACCGTCTTCTACACCAACTTCCATAATTTAATTTGGTAAAATCACACCCTTAAAATTCCAGATTGTAATGGACAATGTGTTTCCACTGTCCACTGTTCTTCCTAATTCTAAACCCTACCCCACCTCATCAGCCACAAGCATATACCATATGACCCTATGAAGTTATTCTAAAGAACTCCAGCTGATAAACAGTTTAAAATTTATTTTTGAATGTTAGACTTGACAAAACAGCTGATATAATTTGTTTACTCAAAATGAAACATGGCATCACACAGTAAAAATTGGTGGTTGAGATGTAAAATTGGTCATCTTTAACTGAGGTTCATACTTTCATAGGTGTATGCTAGGCTAATGACCACTAGGGCCCTTATACACCTAGGTGTGTAACCCAAATTTGACCCACAAATTTCGATTTATTGATTGCCTCTGTCCATCAGAGACAGGGTGAAATTCTGATTATCCATCCAGTGTAAAATTGATCATCTGTAATTGAGGTTCATAGGTCTATAGTAGGCTAATGACCAGTAGTGCCCTTATACACCTAGCTGTGCAACCAAAATGTGACCCACAAATATGATTTATATTGGGTGATTTACTGATTGTCTCTGTCCTTTAGAGATGGAGTGAATTTCAAGTTACCCATCCAAGGGTCCAAAGGTATTTATTATTACATTTCAGAATTGCATTATATCACAGTTGCTTTAAGGCAGCAAGGCTGAGACAGAAAGTGGTCCAATGGGATCAATGCTGTACCTCAGTTAACAAACTATATAAATAAATAATTAAATAAGGCTGAAGGACACAGATGTATTCAGTCTGTCTGTCTGTCTGTTAAATGCATTCAGCATTCTATTTCCCCTCCAGTCTTGTTTTCTCACCGTCTCTTCTTTACTTATTCCATATCTTCTTTAACGTCTCTGTGGACATACTATCCACCACTTATCCTGATAATCTGATTCACAGAATGTTAAGTAATGCTTTAATATATCAAAGAAGCTGAGCTGTTGATCTCTGAAGACCACTTCCTGTATCTTCTCCTCCCCATCTGCAATTTCTATACAGGACATCTCCTACCTATCCCACAGTATGAGCTGCTCCATGTTCAAATCACCATAGGTAAAGTCCAATACCACTTCCTTGCAAGTCCACTTATTAGAAACACTAATCATCCAACCCAATACCATATTCATGGGTGACATTAATTACCCCACTATTAACTGGGAATCCTATACGACACCAAACGTGCATTCACAGAGAGTCCTGGATTTTGTAAACAAATTCCCTGGACCAGATAGTCAATACACTAACCAGGGGTGTAGCTATACTGGATCTGGTCATCAGTAATATGGGAGACTGCTGCACACCCCCTACTGTAATGCCTTCCCTGGTCAGGTCAGACCACAAAATGGTCTCCTTTGAAATAAAAATAAAACATGGACCCCCAGCTAAACCTGGAATATTCAGGAACTATTCTAAAGCTAACCTCCTGCTATTAAGTGAGAACCTGGCAAAATTGCATGACCCCATAACAGCTGAAAACACTGCTGCCTATGCAGAACTGTTCACAGAAACCCTGTACAAGCATGTTAATAGCTGCAGAGAGACAGCTGTACCCACCAGGAAGAAGTACAGAACTAACTCAGAAAAACAAGCTACCTGGTGGAATCACAAAATCAATAGGCTGTATAACAGGAGGAAGAAAATCATGGCAAAAAATAGGAGGTGCAGCAACCAGCAGGATAAAAGCACTCTCATCAAACTACACAAACAAGTCAGAGGACAGATAAAGTCTACCAAAGCCAAATTTGGGGTACGTTTGGCCTCCCAGGCCAAGGACAGCCACAAAGCATTATTTTACTATGTCCACAACCTCAAAGGCAATACACAATTATGTGCAGAGTGCATTGTAAATACAGCCACCTATAATGAGCCAGAAGATATAGCAAACATCCTTGCTGAGAAATTCAACTCCAGCTTTACCCCTCTCTCCCCCTCAAACTTCACTCAGGAAATATCATCAAATATAACTCCCCTACTATCACTAGGGAACATGCCCTTAATGCACTCTCTAAGACCAAGAACACTGCATCAGTGGGCCCAGACAATATTCCAGGATGCTTTCTAAATAACATGAAACATGACCTATCAGGGCCTCTGGAATTACTATTTAACTGTAGCTTCCAAGGAGGCTTCATGCCTCATGAATGGAGAAAGGCATCCATCATCCCTCTGCACAAAGGTGGGCCATCTACATAACCTGGAAATTACAGACCCATAAGTCTCACTAGTCTTATATGAAAAGCCATTATCATGGAGATGTTCAATAGAGATATAGTAATCCTTCAGACACTGGACCCAACCCAGTCTGGTTTTGTCAAAGGCAGATCATGCCTACTCAACCTGGTGGACTTCTTTGAGAAGGTCACCAGAGCAATGGATGAGGGCATAATTGTGCACACTACCTACATTGACCTGGCCAAGGCATTTGACAAAATACCCCACTAGGGCATTGTTGACAAAACTCAGGAGGTTAGGTACAAACCTGTATGTCACCCTGTGGATAGCCAACTGGCTCACAGACAGGACCCAAGAAGTTAGAATTGGGGAGTCCATCTCTACAAAGAGGCCAGTCGCAAGTAGATTCCCTCAGTGATCAGTCCTTGGAGTGCTCCTTTTTGGCATTTACTTCTCAGAAGTCAAAGTCAATGTCAGTGGTCCCTGGCTGACTAAATTTGCAGATGAATGTAAATTAGGAGCTTAGGTTCATAGGTTCATACTAGGCTATCTGCCCTAGGGCATTTATAAGCCTAGCCAGAGTGTGTTTGGCTTTCACCACCCATTTTAAATTAATTTTGCTATGCCCTTTTTCAAGGTTAGTATACTGTGCCTCTGTCTAACAGTGACACAGAAGTGATACCCGGGGTAAACCTACAATCTCCCATCCACTCATCAAGATTCCTCTTGAAGAGAGTCAATGAGGGACTCTGCCTAACCTGGACTGGGATTTTATTCCAGAGTGAAGGGAGCCTCTGGGTTATGAATCTGTCCCTCCAGCATGTCATATTTATTTCAGTGCTGAGGTTCAAGTCTCTCGAGCTCGTAGCTTGATGGGATTTGGATTTTCTGAGGTGCAGCATGTCCATTAATTCCGGGTTGGACATGGCTTTATACATCAGGCACAGATCGCCTCTGAGCAGGTGGTATGCCACTGAGTAGAGCTGGGGTTTCTTTAACCGGGCAGCATATGGCATCTGTTTGAGCCCTTTGATCCTCTTGGTGAGGTACTTTTGGGGTCTTTCCAGTTGCTGCAGGTGTCTGGTAAGGTACATCCCAAAAGGGCATTGTACTCAATTATGGGCCTGATGAGGGATGAGTAAAGAGGCACGATGACCTCCCCTGATCTAGATGTGAATCCCTTCATGATTAGGTGGGCTATATAAAATGTTTTTCTAACCACTTTGGCCACGTGGTTGTCATATGAGAGCTTGCTATCAACTTGGGTCCCCAGGTCCCTAATTACTTCTTCTGTACTTAATGGATTACCACCTATGTGGTAATTTGTGGGCACTTTGTTTTTGCCAAAGGGGATGACTATACACTTTTTGGCGTTTAGCCTGAGGCCATGGCTCTGGCACCGGTTGTCTGTTTCTATGAGGCCCTTTTGGAGGATGCTTGTGTCGGCTGGAGAGTCGATTATGGCGCCCAGTTTGCAGTCATCTGCGAACTTGGTCAGCCATAGTCCTTCCATGTTGGCCTGTACCTCCAAGAAATATATACCGAACAAGAGAGGTCCCAGGACTGAGCCTTGTGGGACACCACTTGTAACTGGTTTGGAGTCTGACATGGCTCCAGCAATTCTAACCATGTGGGTTCTGTCCTTGAGCCAGTTTGCAACCCATCTAGTGACATAGGGGTTTATATTTAAGCTGGTGAGCTTATCTATAATGCCCGAGTGGGGTATTGTATCGAAGGCTTTTGCGAGGTCCAGGTAGGCTGTGTGGACCACCTTCCCCTCGCCAATGGCCTTGGTGACTGTTTCAAAGAAATTGACCAGGTTTAAGAGGCAGGATCTGCCCTTAACAAAGCCGAACTGGGTAGGATCCAGTGTCTGTAGGTCCCCAATATCTTTATTTATGAGATTCATGATGAGCCTTTCCATAGTTTTGCAGACCAAGCTAGTCAGGCTTATGGGGCGATAGTTTCCAGGATCCTTTGAGGCACCACCTTTGTGGAGAGGGACCACTGTTGCTGTACACCACTCTTTGGGTACATATCCTGTAGTAAGGCTGAGATTGAACAGTAGTTTAATGTTTGGGTTTAGCTCTTCTTGGAGTTCATGTAGGACGCAGCCCGGGACACCGTCTGGTCCCATTGATGCTGTGTTTTTTGCTTTGGAGAGGACGGCTCTTACCTGAGCATCTGAGATGTCATGGGGGCAGCACTCTGCTGGGATAGATATTTGCCCTTTTGGTGGGGGGGGGAGTTTGCGCTGAACCTGTCAGCTAGGATGTTGGCAATGTCTCTGGGTTCGATGTATTTTTTGTCATTTTGGACTAATTCTATGCATATCTGGGAATTCCCACCCAGGTTCCTAACATAACTAAAGAAAGCCTTGTGATTATCCTTAGTGTCCTGTGCAATTTTTCTCTCGAAGCTGGCCTTAGACGATTTTATGAGTGCCCGTAGTTTTTTGCTAATACTGATCAGAGATTCCTTCCCTTTTTGGGATTTTGCTCTATCATGTAGTAGCTTCCTCCTTCTATTGTATAGTTTGTTTATGGCTGGGATCCACCAGACAGGACGTCTGCCTTTGAAGGATTGGGTCTTGATTTTATTTGGGATTGCATGATCCATGCATTCAATAGACAAGCAAAAGTAAAACGTTATGCTGAAGTCCCAAGGTACTCAAACAAATAAATCCAAAAAACGAAAAGTAACAGGACACTGCCAAGATGAAACCAATAAAATCACCATTTATTGAATAGAAAGTTAGCGCTTTCGGGATGACCCTTCATCAGACATGATTTTTAACACAATAAAACAACCATATTTAAAATACAAGTCATCCAATCATTTGCTTACAAAAACCCGCCTATTCTGTAGAGCAGGTTTGATAGGTAACACATCATTAAGGCCTGGGGGTCTATGTGCTCTTAAATCAACAATCCATTTAGATTCAGCTAAAGCTGTTCTATGTTTAACATCACCCCCCTATCATTAACCCTAATGTTGACTATGCATCTAAACTTAAAACTATGCGTAGGATTTATGTCTATGTGCCTATAAAGTGCATTACTCATATCACAATTTCTAATGTTACTCAGATGTTGCAAAATCCTAACTTTTAACATATTGTTAGTCATGCCTATGTAAAAACATGCACATTTTTCACAGTTAGCCATATAGACCAGATGTTGTGTCCTACAAGTTGCCCTTCCCTTAAAATAAAAAGTTTTACTCATGTCAGGATGTTTAAAATCTATATCCCCCTTAATATATGTACATGCCTTACAATTACCACAGGGGTGAGTGCCTGCACTCATGTTTGGCATCAACCCCCGATCCAGATGTACCTCTTTACATAATAATTCTTTTAAATTCTTATTTCTTCTGTAATTAAACGTGGGACGATCACCTACTATATCTTTTAGTCCAATATCGCTAGTTAGTATATTCCAATTATTTTGCACTATTTGGCATATGTCCTTAATATTACTACCATAAGTAAAAAATAATTTAGGTTTCTCATTTTTATTTCTGTTAGAAACAATATTGTCCTGTCTATCCCTATCTGTACCATTCATCCATGGTTTATACCTTGTTTTCCTATATTGTTTGTTGTTCCTCATGACATTATCGATTAAAGATCTCCCATAGCCTCTATCAGTAAGATGCTGATCTAACCTAGACAATTCCTCATCACAGCATGCATCCTCAGAACATACCCTAGAAATCCTACCCACCTGACTTTTTATAATGTTAGGAAAGATATGCCTCGGATGCATGCTGTCAAAAGATAGCAATGTATTTTGCCAACATTCTTTTCTGTAGAGTTTCGAGGTAAATCCCAAATCTGTCTGCTCCACGCAGACATCTAGGAAATCTATCTGAGTGAAGGAAGTTTTGGCAGTAAAACTCAAAAAAGTTGTTGTCGTATGGAGAAAAGCTAAAAAGCTTTCAAAGGTGGGCAAATCCCCATCCCATAAAATAAAAACGTCATCTACAAATCTGGCATATAAAACTATATGTTTAAGCCATTCCTGGTTGTTTAAAATTTCTTTAGTCTCCCATTTAGATAGCACCAAATGAACAATATACTGAAAGATACAGGAAAAATGAACAATATACTGAAAGATACAGGTAAAAATGAACAATATACTGAAAGATACAGCAAAAATGAACAATATACTGAAAGATACAGGAAAAATAAACAATATACTGAAAGATACAGTAAAAATGAACAATATACTGAAAGATACAGGAAAAATGAACAATATACTGAAAGATACAGAAAAAATGAACAATATACTGAAAGATACAGGACATTTTTTGGGGCAGTTAGCCAAGGTGGTCAAACCGAAAGAAGAGAGATTATTAATGGCTACACTGGATGTCAATAGTCTCTTTACTGTTATTGATCATGATTATGGGATCACAGCAGTGGGTGAAGTTATTAGCAATCTGGGAGCGACAGAACATATGCGACTTACTGTGGAAAGCCTGCTTTCCTTGGTTTTGTTTAATAATGTCTTTTTAGGACCAGGATCCCTATACAGACAAGCACGGGGGGTAGCCATGGGCACCCCCTGTGCTAACACTTATGCTAATTTGGTGCTATCTAAATGGGAGACTAAAGAATATTGTTTCTAACAGAAATAAAAATGAGAAACCTAAATTATTTTTTACTTATGGTAGTAATATTAAGGACATATGCCAAATAGTGCAAAATAATTGGAATATACTAACAAGCGATATTGGACTAAAAGATATAGTAGGTGATCGTCCCACATTTAATTACAGAAGAAATAAGAATTTAAAAGAATTATTATGTAAAGAGGTACATCTGGATCGGGGGTTGATGCCAAACATGAGTGCAGGCACTCACCCCTGTGGTAATTGTAAGGCATGTACATATATTAAGGGGGATATAGATTTTAAACATCCTGACATGAGTAAAACTTTTTATTTTAAGGGAAGGGCAACTTGTAGGACACAACATCTGGTCTATATGGCTAACTGTGAAAAATGTGCATGTTTTTACATAGGCATGACTAACAATATGTTAAAAGTTAGGATTTTGCAACATCTGAGTAACATTAGAAATTGTGATATGAGTAATGCACTTTATAGGCACATAGACATAAATCCTACGCATAGTTTTAAGTTTAGATGCATAGTCAACATTAGGGTTAATGATAGGGGGGGTGATGTTAAACATAGAACAGCTTTAGCTGAATCTAAATGGATTGTTGATTTAAGAGCACATAGACCCCCAGGCCTTAATGATGTGTTACCTATCAAACCTGCTCTACAGAATAGGCGGGTTTTTGTAAGCAAATGATTGGATGACTTGTATTTTAAATATGGTTGTTTTATTGTGTTAAAAATCATGTCTGATGAAGGGTCATCCCGAAAGCGCTAACTTTCTATTTAATAAATGGTGATTTTATTGGTTTCATCTTGGCAGTGTCCTGTTACTTTTCGTTTTTTGGATCCATGCATTCCTGAAGGTGTTCATAGAATGTGTTTATAAAGGATTCTGCGGTCTGGGCCGTATTTTCCACAGGCTCGGGGGCTTTGAAGGATTCCACCTCAGTTTTGAGGAGTGTAAAATTTGCTTTAGAGAAGTTTTTCACTGTGGTTTTCTGGGCAGGGGGTGGGGTCGGGATGTGAATATCCAGTGAGATTAGTTTATGGTCTGATCTTACCAATGAGGGATACACTTCTGGTCTGGAGCATAGAGTCCCCATGTTGGTGATGACCAGGTCCAATATGTTTTCCCCTCTCGTGGTAGTGGTAACAAGTTGTTCCATAGCATCTGAGTTTATAAATTCTAGGAACCTTTGGGCTAGGGTGTTGGAGCTAGAGTAATGCTCCCAGTCTATGTTTGGGTAGTTGAAGTCGCCCAATATAATGGTGTTTGGAGAGAACTTCATATTTTCCAGTGTTCTCAGGAAGGCCGAGTGGGGTTCCTGGGTTTGGGAGGGTGGTCTGTAGCAGGCTATAAACTGGAAGGCAGTTTTACCCACTGTTAGTTGCACATGGATAGTCTCTGATGCTTCATGCTGTGCCACCAACCTGGAGGTGTGGGTATCTTTGACGAATATTGATACTCCCCCTCCTTTTGTGGTTCAGTCCAAGTTTTGGGGCCGAAAAGCATGGTATGAGGTATAACCTGGTAGTGCTGGGGTGCTCTCGGGAGCCTTGAACCAGGTTTCTGTTACTGCACAGATATCGATGTTCTCCATGCTAAGGAGAGTTTCGAGTGTGTGCATCTTGAGGTTTAGACTTCTGGCGTTGAGTAGCATTACTCTTAGTTTCTTATCCCTTGTGAAACCTATGGAGGTGGGTTTGCCTTTTGAGCCTTGCCTAAAAAAGGCACTATGGGGGAAGCAAGAGCCTTTGCCAATATCCGAAAGCCCAGGGGTGACAGGTGCAAGCCGTCCCTAGCGAAGCATCATGGCTTGTCGAGCATGTCATCCCAGGCTGACAGGCATTGGATCCCCTTTGAATGACACCAATACTTAAGCCAATTGTTGAAATTGATCATCTTGTCTTCATATTGTGGCATCATTCTTGGTGAGGGTAAGATGCTACTCAAGGTCAGGGTCATACTGGCCTGGGCTACATGCTCAGAGAGCTCCTCTATGTCTCTTTTCATGTAGTCCAGGGAAGTACGTCTCAGGTCATTCACACCAGCATGGACAATGACCGAGTCATTGAATCTCACACTGACACAAATGTTCTCCAGGAGGGGCTGACACAGACAAACAACTGGTGTCAGAGCCATGTACTAAAACTAAATGCCAAGAAATGTATAATAGTATCCTTTGGGAAGTCATCCATCCCTGGTAACTATCATATTGGCAACACACCCCTTAGAGTTGACCCAGTAGTCAGGGACATAGGGACACACATAGATAGTAAGTATTTGACCATTATGTGTCTACAGTGGTGAGGAAATCATTCTATGTTGTTCTATGTTGCACAACTTATAAACAAAGGTATGGTATCTAAATCCAAAGAAGTCATTGTTCCACTGTATTTGGCATTCATCAGACCTATCATTGAGTACAATGCCCCCTTTGGTATGTACCTAACCAAGCATATCCAGCAATTGGAACATCCACAGAGGTTTCTCACTAAAAGAATACAGGGCATAAGTAAAATGTCCTATGCAGACCACCTCAAGGCCCTATCCCTGTATTCTGTCTCCTGCATATTTTTGAGGGGATTTCTACGCCTGGCATACAGAGCATTGTCAGACCCAACTCTAATGGACCTCCTGCATATCCACAAAACAAACAGCACCAGAATTACCCATTCTAAAGACTTAAACCTTGCCTGTCTTATAAATAGGACCTGCTGGAGAGATAGGTATGTATCTAAGAGACTACCCCATCTATGGAACAGGCTCCCCATCCATGTGAAGCAGAGTTCCTCCCTAACCCAGTTTAAGTGCAACTTGGACAAATGGATGGGAAACTGGAAATTTATCCCTGGTTTGACACCTATGTCTAATGGACACAGGTAACCTGTAAATGGTTCATCTCCCAGGCCCATGCTTACACTTATCAAGGGCATCGGAACTTGTCAGAGATTTTGGATGCATGGCTAGGCTTAAAAAGGCCCTTGTGGTCATTAGCCTAGTAAAAACCTATGAACCTATATCATTTTTGCATGCATGCAATGTCCATCTCATCTTTTCTGTTCCCTACTGAGAAGAACTCTCTAGTCTTTGGTCTTATCCTTTTCATTTCATCCCATACACCATTCTGTGCTATTGTTTTAATGTTAGATATGCATAGTCACTAAAGCTTTTAGCCTAGTTAGGGCAAAGTGAGAGGGGCAACAGCCCTGGATGGAAAGTCTTGGGGGGGAGGGGGTGATCAGCCGATCCTTATATTCCTTTAACGCAATACCAGCTTTTAAAAGCTGGTATTGCATTTGCGTTCAACCCTGAGTACTGTATCACTGTGTTTGGTCTAAACTGTAGCACCTGCCTGCATTTATAGCAAGGTGTTTGCTACAGTGTAAAAGGGAGATTTTTTTTGAAAATAAAGCATGAGCACTGTAGTACTCCATGCAGGCAAGGTATAAAGTAAACAGTATGCTACAGTGTATAAGATGCAATTATATTGAAGAAGGATTGGGGACAGGGCACAGAAATGGGACCCGAATGGCTGGAGTGGCTGAGGCAGGAAAGAGTGCAGAGATGTCATGCATCTGGCCAGGAGCTGAGGGGATGGGGTTGGTTGAAGCAGCTACACTTTTTTGCATGTGGCCTAATCCCATGTAAAGGCAAAACTGATTGGTTACTATTTTAAGTAAACATTTTAAAGAGTTGCATGAGCCTCTCCAAATGTAGGATGCAGGTGTCTCCTGGAAAGCTGGCCTCACCATTTGAGAATCATTGAGTGAGGCTAAGTCAGTGGGCATGCAACAAATGTTCAGAAAGTACCGGATGAAAACTCCCTCCTTAATACCTTTATTTCTGAATGTCATCGCTAATTTGTATAGTCACAAAAGTTGGGGGAAATAAATAAAGGTCAGCAGTCATGATGGTGCTTTTATTATACGTTAATTTTTTTCAGTCAAGTGTCATATAAAGTAAAGGATATACTATTGTGGGATTATTTTTATTTTTTCTGCAAAATGAAAAAAAAAATTAGTGGTACTGAATCTTTTGTCAAAATTTCAGATTTGATTCACTGTTTTTAACTTATTTTGCATGTATTGACCAGATATTTTGCATTTTCAGTTAGAGGAAGGGAAGAGGCAGAAACAAAAGAGATGAGGAGGTGATCACAAGAGAGGGCACAGAGGAGTTTCTACATGTGAGGCATTAGCAAAGTAGAAAAAAAGTAAAAGGAAATCTATTACATGGCACTTAGGCACCACAGGAATTTGGAGAGTAGCACAATCGCAGGAGAGCTGTGCGAGCTTCAGTAAACATGCACTCCTCTGATCCTATCATGGTTCAATGCTCACCATACATGCAACTAGTCCAAGTGATGCCTGCTGTTTCTGTCCAGTCTCCGTGAAAACACGTCCCTTCCTTGACAGAGATTTTTGTATGTTAGGACTATTAGTCTTACATAATATTTAGTTTCCCACTTTGACTGGTTTGGTTCCTTCTCCCCACATTTTCTTCCTGCATACCTCTTAGCGCAATGATTGTTGACAAAGCCAGAAATGATTGCTGGCACAGAGACTCAAAATCATGTGCAGATTTAAAATATTGCTCCTATAAACATAGAATGTTGAAAAAATAAAAGGTTTACGTTTGCATGCATTTCCCAAATTATTTAAAATCTGAAACTCAAAAGTCAGTCACTATGGTGCTTGTGTTGCCGTTCTGCATATACCTGCGCAAACAAAGTAGAGGTCCCCCCTCCTGTGTGGAAGAGTAGATTCTTTGTCACCTGTGGAGCTAACAAACTGGGTTGGTGTATCAGATTCTGCCTAAGATGGGGGGTGATTGGAGGAGCTAAGAACCCTGAGAGGTGTGACTGAGCAGAGCTAAGCAACATCTCTCAGGTTCCGCACCCCCCCCCCCATGCCGCTAGGGAGCTGTGCATCAGAGAAATTGGCCTGTGGGATATGCATGCTTTGAGCATAACTGTTTAGGCTGTGGCTCAAATCTGACCATGGGATTCATAGTGGAAGACACCCACACACTTACACGTATATTAAATTGAACATGCACTGCACACCGGAGACCATATTTTCTCTTCTAACAACATGTTGAATTTTTTGCAGTTTTTGTGGCTTACTAGTTGTGTTGTGAATGAATCAACAAATGCGCATTAAAATTATTGTACAGCTAAAACAAAATTAACTGTTGGTTAACATGTTGACCAAACAAGAAAAAAATAACAACTAGGCACTACTGATAAACCTCTCAAAAACAACAAATATAAAGAGAAGACAAACTGAAAAAATGTAAAACAACTTGTTTTGCATTTTTTGGTCCATCTTCTCTGTATATTTGTTGGTTAACATGTGGCTTTGGATATTGAGAGATTTATGAAACTGTTATGGCAAAACTAAACTAAAATATCACAAGTGTTATTTAAATATGTACTATGGGTTCACTTTTCTGGCTGTGGACATTCAATAATTTTGGATCTTTGAAATGGAAATCAGGACAAAGTATACTAGACATTGTGGATAAATTACCATGGTTACCTGTTCTGACAGAAAAATATGTGACTGGGGTGCACACTTCAGGTATTTCTGAATGATATGAGGGTTATGATCTAAACTTTTAAATTAGATCTTCATGTTTTTGTGTGCTACATCATCATCAGACATTTTAACAAACTAGCAAAATTGTTGGCCAGCATGACACATCACAATGTACAAAGCACGTACTTACTGACATTAACTAGTTTTATTTTCCTTGACTGCAGGGTCATTGATCTTGTTGTACTCTATGTCAACATTTCTAAAAAGAATGAAACTGGAGCGATTTATTTGATATTCCACTTCCAATGAAAAAGTTCATGATGATTAAGACTACATGTGATGAAAACATAAGACTATTTTCAGAAAGAAGACTTGATGAAATGTCATGCCTGGAAGCTAATTCTTTGCTATCGAACTATCTACATTTCATACAGACAGATGTGCACTTCCTGTTCCTGTTAAGATGATATCATATTTCTAAAGTGGCTTGGAATAAATTTCAAAAGGGCACATTACAATGATAAACGATAACTATATTATTCTGACCAGGCCAGTTACAAGACATTGAACCCATGTAATTGCTGAGAAGATGTACTTGTTCTTAAATAAGTTCAATAAATTGAAAGATAATTGGGGTACTCATAGACACATGACTGTATTCAGAAAAAAGAATTTATGCAGCTGAATAAGGGCTAAACAGTGCAGATGAGGTAACATGATGTGTCCCAAAGCTGATTAAGTATACAATGAGTGCAACACTGCATGATGAGATCCGACTAAATAAAGAGTTCACTGTCAGAATCTCCACAGATCGTATAATGACCAGGATAGTGCAACAGTGGTCACATGATCACATAAGCCCAGCAGTGTGCATGTTGTGTGCACTCAATATGTCCATTTGTTCACACTTGCAACAATGCACTGCGGTAAGCATAGCTGATAGCCAAGATAATAGCTGTACAGCAAACCCACTGCTGTTTTTACATTAGAAATGGAAAAGAAATGTGTCTATAGAGGCAGAAAGGGGTAAAAGCAAGTGAAGGAAAATAAAGAAGGGCAAGAGGAAAGAAAGACTGGTATGGGGAATTTTTTTCCTAACAGATGTCTATTTCTCATATTTTCAAGAAGGGGAGGGTGGAGTTAGCTAGGGAAAGGTGTGGGTGGTAAAGTGGTAATAGGGAGGGCAGCAAAGGCAGACAAATGGAAAAGATAGACAGGCAGAAAAGACAGACAAAAACAACAAGGATTATGCTGACATAAAAGAACTGGGTAGCACAAAGAAGAGGTGCAGACAGGCAGAAAGAGCACATTTGGTGATGGGGAGGATTGGAGTACAAACTTGGAAGGAGATGACACAGGGGCAGAGGACTCCATGATAGGCTATAAGGTAGAATGCCCACTTTACATAGTATAACATCCAACCTCTGTGACTGCCCCCCTGGTTGTGTTCAGATATTGATGGCCCACGCATCAAGACCAGGCAGCTGTGCAACTCTGTCAGCTGCACAAGGACATGTTTCAGGCTGCCAATGTAATTGTCCAGTTGCCAGTTGATGAAGGCTATCACCAGGCCATCCACCTCCTGATGGGTGACATACCAGGACTTAATGACGGTAACCCCCTGATGAAGAGTATACTCCTTCCCACTGGAAATAGACTACTAGAGGGCACTGGGTAACCTTAGCAAAGACAATATCTCACCTGCATTCTTAGCTAGGCACTGCACTGTAGCAAACCCTTTTTCTCTGGCTCTAACATATCTTTCCAAATGGGGCAAAATTAGCACTTTTTAGATCACCCAGTTCTACTTCTTAAGCCTAGTAGTTAGCCTTCTCAAGAGTTTTCTCATCTATTTTCATTACTGCACATATAATTAGTTCTTCCTCTACCCAATTTTTCTGTCAGCAAATATTTCTTTACATGTCCCCGTTTCAGATCTGTCCTCTTTTAACAGTTTGTAAAATACACTCACCTGTTTCTGTGGAAGTGAAACTAATTGACACTTAAGTAAAGGACAGTGCTCTGGGGAGACAGACCTTGCTCCATTCACTCCTGCTATGCTTGTGCTCACTTTTCCTCCCTACCCTACCCCAATTCCCATACACCCCACCTACTCTGCATTGAATCTCTGAGCTCTGCCTACACAGATAGAACCAACAGAAACCCCCTTCAATTAGCTACTTATCCAATCAAATTATATCTATTTTATACCACATCTTTCCTTCTCTAACACAGACTTTCTGGTTGCAAAATACACTCTTCAAGCAGAACCAATACTATTCTCGGTACTTACGTATTATCGCAACCAGATTTATGAAGACCCACACTTTCTACTGTTTTCAATAAACCATGGCTGTAAACCTATCAAGGGGTGTGTAAACTCTGTAAGTGTTACTGTATCTGATAATTTTTAACAGGGGAAGAGGAATAACTGCTAAATTCCTCTTCCCTGGGTGTGTCCCAAGAAGGATTCACTTCATAATCTCAAAATACTGAAATCCTGAATTTAAGTATCTCGAGACCATGAAGCCGAAAATCCATAAACCTGAAACCCCAGAATAATGAAATTTAAAATTGTGACTTCTACACTAAACATACCGCAGACACAAACACAAATATACACGTCCCTACAAATACACAAACACCTACCCTACATAAAAGCAAGGGAGCAAGCCCTCCTGCACTCCCATGTGGGGGGCTATGCCTCCCACACCCCCCTACATATATATACTAACTCCGAGGTCGCACTACACAGACAAACACACAAAAACACCACCACATAAGCTCACCTCGCACACACACATCACACTAACAAAACACACAGACACACACTAAAGCCCCTACCCAAAACCCATAAAACACAAACACTTACCTACATCTTCAACCACCCACTCATACACCACAACACCAGAACTGCTAATTCAAAATCTCCAAACTTCGGGATTTTGAATTTCGCACTTCTGGGGTTTCGGTATTCTGCACTTTCACCTTTCTAGTCTCAGGCTACTGAAATTCGGGATTTCAGTAGTTCTAGATTCTGAAGGGAACCCCCCAAAGAAGTGCTGTAGATCTATACACCTGATTGCCGCTTGGCAGTATTTGTTAATGTCACAACGTTCCCAACAAGACAAGGAATCGGGAACATGGCTTGTTGAGAAAAACTGACCCACTTCATTTTGAAATCTTTGGCAGGTATCTCAGCAGATGTCACACATACCTGTTACAGACCGGCCTCTGACAAGGCACGTTCATTCACTTTTAAGTTGGAATTACTGATTTAACATTTTAGTTTTGTTTGCGGTGATTTGCAGACATCACTCCATGACTTTTTCCTCTGTAATAATATCTACTTGTTGTGTATGACACAGCAGTTGCTACATGCTGTGCTGGATTTCAAAAACAGTTAAACCCATTCATTAAAATAAACTCCATGCACTGGAAACAGTCATTATCGCTAATGAGGAATGCAAGCTTTGTGCAACAGTCTGCCAGTGCAGACTTCACAGAGGACATGAGGGGTGCTATGGAGGAGTACAAAAAATCACTGTCATTCCTCTAGCTGCCTCATGCCCACTGTGGCCAAGAAGTGCTTAGTTGTCAAAACACCCTTTTTCAGGTTAACATTCATACTTTCACAGTAACATAACAAATTAAATGTCTTCGCAAATCTGGTTGCGATAATACGCAAGTACCCTATTCTCTCCTCATTCAGCTCTAGCAACACTCATTTTACTTAATACAAACACAAAACATTTTTCTATATTTTATACAATTTACCAGTGTAATTTTTCTCTAACTCTGCGACTGACTCATAACTCTCAAATACTGCAATGACCACTACCAGAGGTGCAAGAGAATAAGTACTCACCTGCCACATCACTACTTACAGTCTCAACCAACCAAACCAAACACCACTTTCCTACTTCCACGTCCTCCCCCATCAGCATAAAGTCAGTTTATCATATTCCAGATACTAACCTTTCTCTGGCTCACAACATCCAGGCATTATCCTCTTCAAGCTAGCTATGCAGCAACCTCATTGATGACAAATGCAACATTTTATCTTTTTAACATATCACACAATCTATATTCAACTGCCTGCTGAAACATTTTAACTACAAATATTTGTCTCACAACCCCCATGATACAGAAATATAAATTACAAGAATTAATGTTTAACTATGCTTATCCATAGTGGTGATATCCATTATAACTTATCCTAAATAAAATATTTCCCACACACTTCCAGTCTATAAAAGAAGCAGTAGCTTGCTTTTGCTCAGCATGAATCTCAGAAGCATGTGCAATACGATACCTGACATCCATTCAAAATTAGGCTCATCTACTCCAGATTTACTGGTCACAACACAGTCTTGGATAAATTAGACATAAAAGATGAAGAAATACTCACCAAAGATACAACATCCACAGAAAGGACAGGGGGAGAAAGGTAGGTGGAGTAGCCATCTTCTTCAAAAATACTCTGAAACTGACTTTTTACCCCATGCCCTGTCCATATTCAGTAATGTTGGAAATTCTCAGAATAAACATACATAAAACCATCTGCATTACAGACGTATACATACCATCAGGTGACAACATCATTACAACAGAGGACATCTTTTACTTGATAACTCATAGCAAGCCCCAGTAAATGCTCATACTGGTAGACTTCAACACTGATTGGCAAGTAATAAGTTCTACTACTCCCATAAATGCTATAAACCTGTATGAATTTACTCAGCTAAAACTTTCCTCACAAGACTTGGCAGATGAGGAGAGCCTGGAGGGAATGGAGCTTCTTGTTTAGACTCCTGGCATTGAGCAGTAACAGTTTGGGTAGATTTTGCTATGCTGGAAGGTTTTTCAGTTTCACATTGCTTAAAATATGCTGTACCGAGGGAGGACAATGTTTTAGCCAATATTCAAAACCCTAGAGGGGACAGGTGCAGACCATGATTGAAAAAGCAACATGGTGTGTTACCCATGTCCTCTCCTACTGACAAGTATTGTATCCCCTTAGAATGACACCAAAAACTAAGCCAATTATTAAAGTCAATCATTTTATGCTAGTATTGTGGCATCATCCTTGGTGAAGAAAGAATGCTACTCAATGCTAGGCACATACCAACTTGTGACACATAGTCTGAGAGCACCATAATGTCTCTCTTCATAGAGTCTAACGTGATATGTCTTTGGTCATTTGCACCTACATGTATTATGACTAGATCAGAGGGATACCTGTGGTGCAATGACTTGAGCACAAGCATAACTTGGTGGATCCTGGCTATTGAAAGGCAACTGGCCATGATTTTCTCCTTGTTCAGCCTGGTGAGTGTGGCATCAGTATGTCCTACAATTAAGTCCCCTATGACTAGAGTCCTGGGTAGTGTACTGGTTTGCCTTATGGGCTTGTCAGTTGAGGCTCCACTAGGTGTGGCTGTAGTTAGGAGTTGTTTCTGCTGAGTGCTTTCAGATTTGCCGAGGATAATTTTTGCAGATGTAATGTTTCTGATGTCTTTGGGACTTGGGAAAACTGCATCTAAGTGCCTCAGCATAAGTAGGTCTATGTATGAGGTGGTTACTATGTGTGGTATGTATGCAATGTGCGTTTGTTGACAACCAGTCTGTGATTAAGAGTGTTTGCACATGAGAGTTTTTCCTCCAGAGACATTGTGTATATAAATCTCTCATGCTGTATTCATTTCTTTGAATATTGAATGGTTGTCAGTGAACATTAGACAATAGTTATATTGTTTCAATATACCCATATCCACCGAACAGTCTGTGGAAAAAGTGCATATCCACGATGTCAGGTCTTTTATTGGGTAAGCTACAAGAGTGTGGTACAGGAAGGGTTAATAGTGGACTGACTAAGAATGCATTTGAAGCTAGAGAATAGACTAGGCTACATAATATGAAATTCAAGAGGCAGTGTAATGTGAAAATTAACTGCTCTATGCTACTCAATGCTCAAAGTTGTTGCTATACACAAACTGAGTAACTGGTACAGTTTCATAAAATTTGTTTTCTAGGTGTCTGCGTCCATACAGCGCACTACAAACTACCACTGCCAGTCCAGCTAGCTGGAATTTTGCAAATAATTCTATGTCATTTGTGAATATTAATATGATTCATAATGCTTGTCTTACAAATGTAAGAGAACTATATGTTATGTGTATATTAAGCTACTGGTACAAACGTGTGTGTTAAATAGGGTTTGTATAGTACTGAGCTTCAAGGATGTGTCCACAGTGTACCCTACTGGAAAAGAACAGAAACGTATATAAACTATATACCTGTGCAAATGTGTGTTTTAATAGTAGAAGCTGGAACATACAGAGTTAACTTGCTTCAGGAAGATAAGTTGAAATTAAAGTGTTTTATGATTGCATTATCTCTTAGTTTCAGTGAAGCAGACACAATGTCTAGAGCTAGAGGTTTTTCTATTGTCTTGAAGATAGGTAATTACTAGGTCTAAAATGTAAAAGTGTTTAAATGTTTTACGACATCCAGTTCTGAGCAAACATGTGAAATATATATTTTTAACATAGAGATGTTAGTTTCTGTTAGCCTGGAACTGAAGGCAGGTGACAAAGAGTGATGTCATCCAATCTGACCCAGCAGTAATGTTCGATATTAATTTAAGAACTCTCTCAGAGAGAGACTTTGCATTTTCTATCTTGTCTTGGACCTAGAAACATCCACTCAGCACCTTTGCCTGCATGTTGTCTGTAAGTAAGACTTAGGGCATATTACCTCTCTTAGATATAGATAGGAATATAGTAAAGATTAGTTTAGATGTTTTCTGCATTTATTTGAGACTGTCTTGCAATGTTGTTTTAAAATATTTCCTGTGATTTTGAACTCTGAAGTAACTGTGGTTGTTTATTGAGTATTGTTTTGTTCTTTTATTATTATTAAATATATTTAAACCTATATTTTTGGCTGATGTTTTTGAGACATGTTTACGCTCATAGAGTACTTGCATATGTATTTGGTGACACTGTACAGACCACTCCTAAACAGCCTTTAAAGTTTTGGTCAAAACTACCATTTGGATAATAGTAACATTACACAATAGGATTGGAACCCTTTGTAAGGGTCTTATAGTAGCTGATAAGTAAGGGTGGCTGGTGGCAGCTACTACCTTATAGTCTTGGTAGAAGGGGCACAGCTAGTAAACCTGTAGCAGCCTTTCCCAGGTGTATGGTTGTGTTTGTATATCAATCAAGTCTCAAAGTGTGTGTGTGTGTCGGCTACTTGGGCAGGGACATGAAGCACTGGTTGGACAGAGAGGGTGCTGAAGGTCTTAGCTTAGCCACTTGGTTGAGGTCTTAACTCTATAGCTGTGCCAGTGGGGAGTCTTATTGGGGATCTGAAGAAAGAGGGACAAACCAGCCTCAAACTGACTGTGTTCTCTGTGTGCTCTTAAGGAAAATTGTACTTTACTGTGTGTGTACTTGATATCCTCCCATTGTGTGCATCCCTCACTGTTGCCAGTGGTGAGGATTGAGGCTCCTTGATTACTGGACCAGTGCTGGGGTGTCACAGTGCACAAACACGACAAATTTATATAGGTACTTAAAACTTAGGAAACTGTCTTCTAAGCCCTGTGGACAATAAAACAACTACACATACAGCTTTCTTATGTGTTTCCCAGCTCTGATAGACCAGGCCACCACCTACTGCCACTAGCTGTACCATCCCAGTCATCTTAATGTAAAATCACAAAAAAGATTGCTTGAAAGTGTAATTCTACCACAAAGTGACTTAAACAAAATTCATAAACAAGGAGATTTTAAGTATTAGGGACTTAGCACTGTAAAACAGTTAACTGAAGTGCAAAATAATAAAATAAATGACTTACCTGCCAATGACAGAGAAGGATTAATTCAGGACCATCTCAAAGTGTGGCAAGGGTGTAAAGCAGATGGGATCTCAGAGAAAATGAACTGTAGACAATCTGGTGATAAAGAGTGAAAAACACAAACCCACAAGCATTTATCAGTAATTTTTGCTACACTAGGTGGCAGTACAGTCCCTGAAGGAGTAAAATGCTGTTAACTATAGACTGTCCAGCAAAAAACAATATACAGGCCAAACTAAAAGGTGGCACAGCTTATGTCCACCGCAAGTGACAAGATTAAATGCCACTTAACCAGTCCATCTGTGTATGACATGAGAACAGTTCTTGAGTGGCAGTGTGACCACAAGGGCCAGGGAAGTTGTGATGATCAACTTCAGAAGTCTGAAGTGGCCAGGCCATCAGAATGTAACATTAGGTGGCAGATACTGCCTACCAGACAGTGCCATGCAGACAATGCAATGAGAACACAACCAATGTCTAAACTTATTACATTTGGGCCATGGTCACTGAGTGGCAATAACGTACCATGATGTAGGGCAGCCACCACGAAACATCAACTGCCCGCCTGTCAGATGGATTCCCATTTTATGCCAGGCAAAACTGACACGGGCAAGGGAGATAGAATGGACAGTAGATGAGTAAAGCATAGCAGGATGACCAAGACATTGTGTAGTAGCAGCATGGGGAAGGTCTTGAACCTGTATTGAATGAAGGCAAACAATCAAGTCCAAGTAGACAGTGATATGTGGAATCATTGAGTAACACCCACTGTCAGCCCAGTCAGCACCAAGTTGTCACTGGTGGAAATGCTTAGTGATAGGATGGGTGGCAACCAGTCAGCACCAAGTTGTCACTAGTGGAAATGCTTAGTGATAGGATGGGTGGTAAAACAGTTCAGCTTGCATTCATAAGGTATGTGGCACCTAATGCAAAGCAAAGCTGTATGCAGTTAAAAGTAATTAGCTGTTTGGAACCTCTAGCAAATTGCAAATTATTGTCTTCTATTTCACCAAGACATGAAAAACAGAAAACAAAAAAAAAAGATGTCCATGGCCTACAAGTTCTGCATTTGTCTCAATAACTATACAGAGATGCATCTAGGGTGGTGCAAAGGGGCAGCCACCCTAGGAGCAAGGTGTTAGGGACCACAAATGGTAAATGCTGATCAATCGGTACTGTATTACCAGCATTCAGAAGTGAAGGATGGCACCACATTTGCTGCTGAGGATGAAACACTTCAGCACTTTGTGTGGTATATACTGTAACAAGCAATTTGCCACAATTTTGAAGGAGAAAAGTAGGTTTTATCTGCTACTATGCCACCCTAAATACAAGTAACCACAATACTCATTATTGAATTGTGGTCCCTTATCCTTAACCTCGTCTTCCCACTGGCAAGGAAGGTCATGATAACTTTTTAGGCAATGCTGAACAAAGCGGATGATGCCTCTGTCATCACTCATCACCACAGCAAGGATGTGCTGGACATCCAGTTTGTACTGACAGCCCTCATTGGAGTCCCCCAGCAAGTCCTACCAGTGATCCCTGTGCAGGGCGTGCAGAAAGATTTTATTTTCCTTTTTGCATGCATTGGAACCATTCAAAAGCCAAGGTCATGTCATAAGTTGCGATCTGGAGGAAAGTGGCAGTAGAGTTACTTTTGTCAACATTGTGGATATCAGTGACACACACATGCATGTGCAGTAGGGTAGATTGATGATGCCAAGTACTACTATAGCTGCTTGTTACAAACCACTGTGCCAGGATAGTGGTGAGGAAACACCATGATATAAAGGGGTGTACTCCATAAAAGCCATGTTAGTGTCCATGGTTGTGGCACGGCACTCCTAGTGGCCATGAGGCTGATTAAGTAAATGTACAGCCTCAGCTGAGATAATGGGTCATTCCACACCAAGCATAAGGTTGTTAAGTGTTAAAAGTTCATTTCAAAGACATTTACCCTATAATGCCTCATTAGCATAATGGACAGGTTATGAGCCTTGAAACTGTTCAATAAAAACGGACACAACCTTTGCAATGCTCAATAAACTACAAAATTTTGTGGGAATAGTGTGAAAAAGATAATCCTGTGCTATTGCTTTCCATTTAAAGAGAAAAGGACCATTCTATAGCTGCCGTGGTAAGATAAACAAGCCAGTGACAAGTAGGGACAATAACTGGATAACTAGAGTGCTCTTTTGCTGTTGTGAGGGGTTACTCTATCTTTACCTCCTGGCAGAGTTGTGGGGAGCACTGGGAGAATTGTGATGGAGCGCTGCAGTAAACAAACACAGTGTTCTACACATTGCAATAATGTGGCACATCTAATGCGGAAAACTACACAAGTCATAGGCAGGTCGGCAGACTTTTTTTGAGAGAAGTAGATCCATAGCCACTTATTGCCAGGGGCATAGGGAGCACAGAAATGGTTGCAACAATGGTTTACTGAGGACAGGTCTCAGGTCCAGTCAGCAGCAGCCCACCAAGATGTTGTCTGTAAACCTATGTGAGGTGCATTATGCCAGTGATGACTGTGTTGCAATGAACATTAGCATCTTTGGATCAGATATGGGACAGACTAACCAGGGTGTGACCAGAATGGCACCCTGGGTAACCAATACTGGACAGAGGTCAATATATGGAGCACATGATGATCGGACTTTATTGGGAACAGATAAGTATAGGCTGCTAATGAATTGTATGTCACAATACTATCCATCCACATGCTGCCTACTGGAATGCTATGGAGACCTGTCCTGTGATACTGGGATATGGTAGGCATGGCACTTTACTGTGGCACAGCTGCTGAATGGGTGCATCACCACTACAGATGATACTGCTCACATTTTGTGCCCGGTCACTGTACCTATTTCTCCATCTTTGCAAGTTGATACATGTTACCATGAGAGAGAAAGCATCATGAGACATTTTCCCAGACAGAGATGAAAGTGATACTGTAGGGTCTCCATGAGCACAGACAGTGTATACTGTACAGAGTTAATAGATATAGTGCCACTGTGGAATTTCATTTGTCCCTGTCAAGTAAGAATAAAGTGGCCATGACACCTGGCGGAGATCTGGATGTATGTACTGAATTGGAAACTCAGTCTGTGGGCATGCACCACGTTTATATTACCTTATGCCAGTAAAATAATTTAGAGGTATGCCTGCTCAGAGAAACCATGTCTCCTCTACAGGTACAGGCACAAAGACATACCATGTAATGTATGTTTATATTCATTTCATAGCTATTATCATTACCATTAGTGCATCACAATGTTGTATATTGCCACCTATTACTAATGTTTATCTGTCAGACTTCACAGGTGCTATGGTTATGGGGTTCTTCACCATGGAGCAGGTCATGCCCTGATGTCTATGCTGCATTGGACACTGACTGTCATGCCATCCTTATGGTAGCACAGTCTAAAGGCACATTGTCAGAGTTGGCAATGGTGAAAGGCATAATACCATCCATATCCAGTTACTCAGCTCTGTTGCTTATGGAAACCACTCCCACCTCTCCATAGCCCATGGACAGGTCATACCCAGTATCTCTACTCAGGCACCACCTTTGTCCCTTCTCATTCAGTACATACATCCACTTTATTACCCCAGTTCTTGCCCTGGCTGCTGAGTATCCCTGATCCCAGAGGAATGTTTGTCATCTCCCTTCCTTTTATCCTGCACTAAAGAACCTGCCTGGCCTTTAAGGACCCCTTTAATCATTTTCCAGCCATTCTAAAGCCTGGCCAAAGTTTCTTCTGCCCAGTGATTTGTTTTCTGACCTGATCCTAATGGACTGGAAACTCCCTTCCTCCTATCCTGCACTAAAGAACCTGCCTGGTCTTTAAGGACCCCTTTAATCATTTTCCAGCCATTCTAAAGCCTGGCCAAAGTTTCTGCTGCCCAGTGATTTATTTTCTGACCTGATCCTAATGGACTGGAAACTCTCTTCCTCCTATCCTGCACTAAAGAACCTGCCTGGTCTTTAAGGACCCCTTTAATCATTTTCCAGCCATTCTAAAGCCTGGCCAAAATTTCTGCTGCCCAGTGATTTGTTTTCTGACCTGATCCTAACGGACTGGAAAGTACGTCACACCCTAGTTGTAGTTCTCTACATGTATATGCTTAATTTTACACTGCACTGTGCATTGGTGGTTGACTGTTTCTGTGCAATTTCTATCCTGTTTCACACAGAGATAGTATTTAAGCCACTGAGTTAGGTTACCAGCAGCCATACACCCTCACTATCTGTGTTCCTACTGCCCTTTTCCCATACCCCTATATACCCATTACCTGTCGCTCCCCTACACAGTTACCTTTATTGTAGTTACCTTGTTGCATTCTGCTTTCTGCCCACTAGGTGGTGCTCCTAGGTAACCTCAGGCTATTACTTCTCCCCCCACTCTTTCCTAACCTCTTCTCTGGATCTTGTCTCTGACTGCTCCCCTTGACTATTTGCTAAACCTCCTGCTTTTGTGTTACTGCTCTTATCCCTTTCCCTTTACACCCATAGCTCCATTATATCTCTTCTATCTCCTCTCACTCCTCTACCCATTTCTACGTCCAACCTGCCCAACCAAACTCTACTTGCTACTGACCACCTTCACTGCACCTGGAACCTGCTTCATATCTGATTGTCTCTGCAACCTCTTCCTCTACTGGCTCTAAAACCTCCTTTGTCCTCCCTCTTACTCTGTCCTTTGTAGCTCTCTACAATCTCTAAGCTCTTGTATAGCCTGGACGCACCATCCCATAACACTCTATCCCTTCCTCCTCTCTTTAATTACATACTCTGTGACATAGTACTACTGACTTGCATACCTCCTCCGTTTACCTGCCCCCACCCTTCTCTGTCTCCTCCCCCCACATCACATCCTGCCCTAAGGGCATTTAGGAGGGAAGCTCCTCATGGTGCCATCTTTATTAACCCTGTTCTTGCCCTGGCTGCTGAGTATCCCTGAACCCAGAGGAATGTTTGTCATGTAAGTACGTTAACGGTTTAGCCGTTTGTTTCTGTACATTTCTGCTAATGTTGGGTATAAAGTATTCATCCTGCTACCTACAGATAACACCAGTGATTTACACTCATTTAGCTAAGAAGAGTTTTATTCTATTGTGTAATGTATTGCTAACACTGTAGTTCTCACTTTTGTGCTTGCCGATTTATTCTTTGGCATTGCTATACTTGGAGTGTTAGGTACCGTAGTCTATTGTTTGTTTTTGAGTACGATCTGGTGTCATGGATTTCAACAATCGTGGTTGGGATACTAATGTATAAAATGGCTACTTGGAATTGCGTGGTCTCCCACGTGGTCTTCTCTACCCCCTGTAGTGTGTCCAGAATCACAGCCTGCTGTACGCCTTGCTAGTGTAATCTTTTTATTAATGTTATTTAGTGTAAGTAGCTCCTTAGGCGGATATAGTTCTGTGTTGTTGCTGTAGTCACTTTAGGTCTGTGTGCATCTCTCTTTCTCTCTCTCGCAGATGCTGCTTGAAACATTTTTAGCATTTTTTGCTTAAGCAGATGCTGCTTGAAACATCTTTTTTAGCATTTTTGCTTAAGCGTCTTACCCCAATATCTACCTGAATTAGCCGACTATCCTAAATGTGTACTGCTACCTGAATTTTGTACAGTACATGGGAAAATATATCCCCCTCTCTAAGTGTTTACTCTTGTACCTGGGGGCCCTGCTTTGTTTGTAAATGATCCTTCTGAACAATCGTTTTTTATTTCCTTACCTGCAGCAAACGTTGGTAACCAGTAAGGCTTTCATTTGTCTAGCTTTACTTATAGGCTTACAGCCTGGGCCAATGACTTTGCATGTTTAAATAAATTGTACTTCACTTCCCTGAAACTACCTGCTTATTCTGGAAGCGATATTGGAGTGCAACTTGGTCTTGCAACTAGTTGTTTTACCTGCATCCCTGTCAACAGCCTCCCCCTTCAAGGTAGACCTGATTACCTTTCTCCTAGTGTATTTGGCACATATTTCCTATGTGCAGCGTTCTGACTACTTAGTTCATATTAGGATAACCACAGTGGGCGACCCAGCCTAACTCCAAGTGGCTGTTACCTTGCACATGTACTGAACTGTTTTTACCTTGTATATTTACTGAATTGTTTTTTTTTTTTTACTATATTCACCAGAATTTGTTTTTTACTGTGCTACTATTGTCTTGTTACCTTAACCCTACCTGATTCATATGTTGTTATCTTTCTGATTCCTCCTAGCTCCCTTCCTCCTATCCTGCACTAAAGAACCTGCCTGGTCTTTAAGGACCCCTTTACTCATTTTCCAGCCATTCTAAAGCCTGGCCAAAGTTTCTGCTGCCCAGTGATTTGTTTTCTGACCTGATCCTAATGGACTGGAAAGTATGTCACACCCTAGTCGTAGTTCTCTACATGTATATGCTTAATTTTACACTGTACTGTGTATAGGTGGTTGACTGTTTCTGTGCAATTTCTATGCTGTTTTACACAGAGATAGTATTTAAGCCACTGAGTCAGGTTACCAGCAGCCATACCCCTTCACTATCTGTGTTCCTACTGCCCTTTTCCCATACCCCTACATACCCATTACCTGTCGCTCCCCTACACAGTTACCTTTATTGTAGTTACCTTGTTGCATTCTGCTTTCTGCCCACTAGGTGGTGCTCCTAGATAACCTCAGGCTAATACTTCTCCCCCCACTCTTTCCTAATCTCTTCTCTGGATCTTGTCTCTGACTGCTCCCCTTGACTAGCTGCTAAACCTCCTGCTTTTGTGTTACTACTCTTATCCCTTTCCCTTTACACCCATAGCTCCATTATATCTCTTCTATCTCCTCTCACTCCTCTACCCATTTCTACCTCCAACCTGCCCAACCAAACTCTACTTGCTACTGACCACCTTCAATGCACCTGGAACCTGCTTCATATCTGATTGTCTCTGCAACCTCTTCCTCTACTGGCTGTAACCCGCTCCGTTTGCCCTGTTGGCTCACTCCGCTCCCCTACCCTACCCCCAATTCTCACCCACCCCCAGTGGTCCTAAATGTATACTTCACTAACCACTCCCCTCTTATTCTCATCCTATCACAAACCTCATCATCATTAGGCCATTCCCCTATCTCTTTCTTTCCTAATTAGTACTAATTACCTCTTTTTTGAACTACTCCCTCACATTTTCTAATCACTCTCTGTACTACTTCCCAATTCTACCTCCTTTATAACCTTTGCTTATTTCTTATTTGCACAATTTACACCCTGCTCTATCTCCTGAAACACACTCTCCTATTTTTTTACTTTACCTACTCACACAAACTACTCACAACTCATAATTACTTATTACAATGCCCCCAACACACAAAACTATTTTCACAAACATACTACTCTTAACTACCATGATAGCCTCTATTACTATACCTTACTCACTCACCTTCTTTGAAAATCTTTCTCTACCTGAACAAAGCCATAACTTCCAACAAACCTTTACATCTTCTTTCATCTACTCCCTTAACCATAGTAACATAACCTGTACCTCTAATTATATACTACCAAAATATCACAGAGCAACCCATGTTACTTACTTCACTTTCAAAAAGAATTTTAATAATTTCTACAAAATCCATAAATTTCTATTATGTCCCTAGCAACACCCCCTCCTAGATGATGACATTCATCCAAACCCTGGCCCCAATACCGACTATACCTATAACCTTAACAATTTAACATTGCCTGTGATTTCTACATTAACGAAACCACCTAACTCCCTCCTGATAGCTCACCTTAACATTAGAAGTATCAACAATAAAATTTCCCACCTGCATGCACTCCTTGATGTGCACTCATTTGATATTCTATGTCTTACAGAAACATGGCTAAAACCAACTACTCTAGACCAGGAAATTAGCCCTCCTGGCTCTAACATCCTCAGATGTGACCGTAAAACCAAAAAAGGTGGAGATATAGCCATTCTCTATAAATCTAATCTCCAAATTTCTCCTTTTAATGTGCTACCATCATTAGATACCAAATATGAAATCCTGACTATCAAACTCCAAATCAATAACTCCAAATCTATCTATCTAATTTGTATGTATCTCCCCCCTGGTAACAATACCAATACTCTTGAAAACTTACTTAGTTACCTCTCTACACAATTACCACAGGAGACCATTGTACTGGGTGACTTTAACATTGACTGGTCCACCTGTAGTTCCCCTAAACCTACTAATCACATAAATCTCTTTGGATTCTCACAATTAATAACCACTCCTACTAGAATCCACAAACCTAGCAGTAAGGAAACTACTCTTGACTGGATCCTTATTAACAGCCACCCTGAAATCTATACTCCAGGAACCCTTCCCGATGATATCAGCGACCATATGCTTACCTACATTACTAGACAAAAAGTCCATACCCCAAATAACCTTAATCTCAAAACCTCCCGCTCAAAAAAATTCTTTAATCCAGACAGCTTCCTAAATGAACTGCAAGCTTGTAACTGGTCACCACTGGCCCATCTTGAACTTGATGAGACTGTGACCTACTTTAACAATACCTTTCTTCAAATCCTAGATTACCATGCACCTTATCGCTCTTTTAGAATAAGAACCAAATCTGCCCCATGGCTTACAAAACAAACTAGGCAAAAGATGCTCCTCAGAAATAAAATCTGGGCTAAATGGAGAGCCACCAAATGTCCATCAGATCACCTCCACTTTAAACAGTTAAGAAATGCCACCAAGAACGATATTCTTAGACAAAAAAGACTTCTACCTTCATCTCCAACAAACTAGCCAACAAACTCCACAAAAATTTTGGTCAGGGATAAACAAACTTCTTCAGCCAGGTCACTCTATTAGTCCAGCCCCAGCAGGTTTTAATCATAATAACTCCAACCAGATCCCCAAAGCCTTTAATAACTACTTTACAGAAGCCATTCAAACACTAGCCAACTCTTTACCACCTTTTACTGCTTCCCCACTAAACACCTCCATGACTTTTTCTCCTACCTTTCAAATACAACCTGTACCTAAATTTTTCATCTGTAAGCTACTTCAAAAACTAAAACCTTGCACCCCTTCTGCTGACCATCTCCCATCTGGATACCTACAAATTGCCGCAAAAGCCATAGGCTATCCCATCTCTCTCCTTATTAACAGAACTATCTCAGAAGGCAAAATCCCTACCATATGGAAAGTATCCCACATCATCCCTTTACATAAAGGTGGATCTTCTATTGAGCTTTCTAATTTTCAACCTATTGCCTTACTCTCCCCATTAGCTAAGATAATGGAAAAATGTATTCACAAACAATTACTTAACCACCTACTACAATACAACCTACTAGCAAACTGCCAACATGGCTTCAAACCATTCCATAGCACAACGACTGCCCTACTATCCTTCACCGACTCTATAAATAAAAATCGTAACAATAACTCATTTTCCTCTGCACTTTTTATTGACCTGTCAAAAGCCTTTGATATAGTTAACCATAACCTACTTCTAGATAAACTAAAGGCCCATTCTCTCGATCCACAAGCATTAAAATAGTTTAGGTCGTATCTGGAAAATAGACAGCAAGCAGTACTTTGGGATAAAAATCTGTCTACATTACTTCCAGTAAATAGTGGGGTACTTCAAGGCTCTATCTTAGGTCTCCTTCTTTTTTCCTTATTTATTAACGATCTGCACATGAACATACCTCAAGCCACCTGCATTCAATATGCAGATGACTCCACCTTAATCTGTACAGCTAAGAATATAGCCTCTCTCCAGTCCCTCACCCAAACTGTTTTTCATAATGTTGAAAACTGGTTCATGCAACACTACCTCCTCCTAAACCCCCCCCAAAAAAAGCTACTGCTATTTTCTCCAACTCTTAAATCACCTAATGCATTCTTCTCTATAACTGCTAGCAATGCTGCCAACATAACCCCAGATACTACAACCCGCCTACTAGGTGTAACAATTGATAATCGTCTCAACTATGATGACCACATCAACTCCACCATAAAATCAGTTAACAAAAAACTTGGTACCCTCTACAGAATTAAACCCTTCCTTACCCCTTCTGCCAGGAAAACTATTGCCCAGACCCACCTCATTTCTACCCTTTTCTATGCCTCTGCTATATATACTAACCTATCTAAAACAACCTCTCTAAACTTTCCACCTGTTATAATAGCATAGCTAGATTCATCACATGCTCCCCCTTTAAAACTCACCACTGCCTCAACCTCAAAAAACTTGAATGGCTAGAACTGCAGAACCATATACTCTGTCAACAATTACTTATCACTCAAAAGATCCTATACCACCCCAACAATACCCCTATTCTCACTAATATGATTATACCACACAAAAATCTGACTACACTACGATCTGCTAATAAGCTCCTAGTTTCCTTGATTAAATCTAACAACAAAGCTGGTGACTCACTCTTCTCAAACACAGCAGGTAAAAATTGGAATCAGCTTCCTTCTGAATTATTAACCCTTGCTTCTACTTCTCTATTTAAAAAACATCTTAAAGAACATCTTAAAACTCATTGGCTTTGTCCATGTGCTAACCCAGACTGATATCTCTTTCCCCTTCCTGTTCTTACCCCTTTCCCTACTCCTCTAACCTATGCCTCCATCTCTAGTTACTACTCTTTTCTTCATAGTAAGAGGATAAAATATAAGGGCTTTTCTCTCTTATTTGGTATTGCTCATACCTACTATTGTGTTTAGTATATTTTTTTAGTATAATTTTTAGTATAACTTTTATTGTTTAAAATTTTATTATTATAATTTTTCTTTTGACCAATGCTACCTCTGCATTATGATTTTACATGTCTTTTATATATTGTTAACTTTGTCACTGTTCATGCTTGGAGCTTTTCTCCTGGGCCTCTACTGAAAATGGACATATATCCAGTTAGACTAGCCTGGTCAACAAATGTAAAATAAAAAAAAAAATAAATCATTCACTTACAGTGGGTGATGGCACCTCCAAGGAGCATGGGAACAGGTGTCAGGTCCATCACCACCATTACACCCAGTCACTGCCTGACATGGGTGTCACAATGGACATTACAAAATGCATGTGCAGGGTAGTCATTAGGCACAAGCAGATGGCACCACTACCATGTCAGAGATGATCAGTGTAGTGCGTGGCTTGTGTGACAAAATACATCAGGATTTTCAATATATGGATCACATGACTGGCATGTTTTACATGCACCTGAGGTTCATAACTGCTTTCCTGGATTTGTCTGCCACCATTAACAATAGCTAGTGCTACTCCTGTGGCTGCCACTAATCTTCATTCACTGCTAGAACATTCCATGGGACAGGCAAGTCAAATTCATATACTGCTACCATTCCTCATACCAGCTATTAGTGGGATGACTGCAGATATGAAGTATGAGGTGATTGGGCACATGTCATGGTCATTTGGTGACAATATCATGATTTACTGTAATCCCAGCCACTGGCTGTTGATGCCAGTGCCATTCCTTAGAGGGGACTCACCCATAGCTAGCAACAGTCACTGTCTGCATCCTTGCACCAGAGGTCCCACAACATATGCCACACACACACACACACACACACACACACACACACACACACACACACACACACACACACACACACACACACACACACACACACACAGTTCAACTGCTTCTGTAGGGGCTGTGTCCTCTGGAACCCATTCTGAACAAGTACCCGGGACTGCTAGACACCTACCTCTCTCAGAAAACACTAGTCTCCTCCCTACACAGTAGACCCAGATCCCTTCCAGTCTAATGGTCATATCACACACTCCCTTCCACATCCTTAGTTAATCTCACCAACACTGTACTATTGCTGATTCCTGACACTGATTTCCCTCCCCAACTGTGCATATGATGATAACTATGCCCTACCCTCACATATGTTTTATATGCATAGGTAATGTCTGATGCACTGTGTGGCTAGTCTATGTACTGTGCAGAATAACTTGGGTGTGCTACTGTATGCATCACTTTTAAACTTTATTGTGCATGAACTGGCTGAAAGTTGCAGACCAAATAAGTTACTTCTTTGTCAGTTGCACAGTCTGCTGTGCTTGTCTCTGTCTCATGAGGACTTTTCTGTAGCTGATTCCTCCAAGGTCTACTCAGCCAGCACCTCCTGTGCATCTGGCTCCAGTTTGTCTATTATTCTGTTGGCAGTCCCTTGCTCTAGGTGTCTGTTTACTACTATGATGTGCAGTCATACAGACAATACAGTACATACACATCACCTGATACATTCACAATCATGCCTGTACACAATCACACACACAGACACAGACACACACACACACACACACACACACACACACACACACACACACACACACACACACACACACACACACACACACAAGCACATGCATATACACACAGGCAGACAAAAATACTTAACCCAATACTGTCACAATCATGCCCCTACACACAGTCACGGAGACATAAACACCCACACATACGCACACAGCCTCACAGTACATACTTGCTACTGTGATAATAGGCTAATTGTTCACTATAAATCTACTGTGTTCAAGTCCTCACTACTGTGCTACTAAATAGTACTGTATAGATTGTCTTAGAATCACTCTTCCATGCTATTTCAATATCTGTGTATGGACCTAGGGCAGAGCACACAGCTAATTTACATTAGCTGCTCCCCTAGGCTGCCACATTTGCATGTGGCATTATCCAGCATGACTGGTATAGTACTGCAGCATGCCACTGTAGCAATACAGTGGTATTAGAATCACACTGTCATAATGCACTGAACAAAACAGGATTGCACTGTACAGTGCATTATGTGTTGGTGAATATTCCCATAATGTTTTACTCATTTTCAAAGAACTGCTTAATCATAAAGTTAGTACTTCTCCAACATTGATCTCAAACCTGGCATTTACAGTTTTACATAGTTAATACTTCTCAAATCTCCTCGATTTGACTGCCATTCCAATCAAAAAGTTCTACCTTCTTGATTTATTTTGTCATCACTGTTGCAGTTTCTTAACTCTCGTTAGCAGTTAGCAATTCCCATGGCCACATTTTGATCCTGCAGCAATTCTGAAATCTCCATGCCAACCCCTTCCCACTCTTTCAAATATGCAGAAATAATCCTTTCAAATTCCACAGTTCATTTCTTATTATTTCCTGCCTGTTTCCCACCTCTGAAGCACATGATTATAGAAACAGATTTTGAATCTCTTTTTGATGATTGTGAAGTAGCATGGTTGCCCTGTTTCCACTCATGACTTATTCCAAATTGCTCATTTTCAGCTACATATTCCTTGTCTTCTCTTGCCAATTGATAAGACAACACCCACACTTTTCTATATACCAAAAATCACATTGAATGAGCTACCTTTACTTTAGTTTGGTACTTTTACTTATGGAAATTGCAGAGCGACCCAAGCAGGTAGTCATTTTCTAATGCACAATAAGGCTTCCTTGAAATCTTGCCCTTAAGTTGAATTTATTCATGATAGATAATGGTCTGCACTAACGTTGTTCCTGGTCAGCATTCTTGTTGTTAGCGTTCATGGACAGGATATCAGGACATAGCTGTGGTTGAATGAGCATCTGATCTGGGGACCTAAAAATTATGTTTCTGTAATTTGCCAGTGACATTGTTCTCAATCAATTTATTTCCAAATACAAAGTTAGGGAAGACATTCATATTTAAGGCCATGATACTTTTCTGGAAAATAGTGAATTCATGTCTTCAGGTGGGACACAGCTTCGCTTTGTGTGGGAGTTAAGTACCTTAGTTTATTGTTCATTAGGGATAACAAGGTGAGGCATGAAACTAACACATACATTGTGTCTGTGTCTATAAGTTCATAGCTGTGGGTTTTTGTGCAATGGTGAAGGGGGAGCCACATTCTAAGACAAACTCTTGGTTTTTGATTGTTCTGTATACCCTCACCCAGCACCAGTCTTCAGCAGTGGGAAGTAACCAAAGCAATGGGCTGAT